>NW_027008716.1:0-25000 GCF_036934945.1 Oncorhynchus masou masou
GGGTGATTACCCTCTAATCAGGGACTGATTTAGACCTGGGACACCAGGTGGGTGATTACCCTCTAATCAGGGACTGGTTTAGACCTGGGACACCAGGTGGGTGATTACCCTCTAATCAGGGACTGGTTTAGACCTGGGACACCAGGTGGGTCATTCCCCTCTAATCAGGGACTGATTTAGACCTGGGACACCAGGTGGGTGATTACCCTCTAATCAGGGACTGATTTAGACCTGGGACACCAGGTGGGTGATTACCCTCTAATCAGGGACTGATTTAGACCTGGGACACCAGGTGGATGATTCCCCTCTAATCAGGGTCTGATTTAGACCTGGGACACCAGGTGGGTGATTACCCTCTAACAGGGACTGATTTAGACCTGGGACACCAGGTGGGTGATTACCCTCTAATCAGGGACTGATTTAGACCTGGGACACCAGGTGGGTGATTACCCTCTAATCAGGGACTGATTTAGACATGGGACACCAAGTGAGTGACTCCCCTCTAATCAGGGACTGATTTAGACCTGGGACACCAGGTGGGTGATTACCCTCTAATCAGGGACTGATTTAGACCTGGGACACCAGGTGGGTGATTACCCTCTAATCAGGGACTGATTTTGACCTGGGACACCAGGTGGGTGATATTATTTGTCAAATAGAACACAAAAAAAGCAGTCTCCGGATCTCGTAGGATAAGAGTTGAGTAGCCTTGATATAGGACGAGCCCAAAGAAAAAGGAAATAAATGCTTGATGAACTTCAAGAACCTCAATCACATGATGTCAGGCAACCGTGAGGTCAGGCTTGGTATGTGCCTTCATTATATACAGAGGCTTCAACTAATCCACAACAACACTGCCAGGGTCCTGACCAGGACCAAGAAGTCAGACCACATCGAGCTGATCCTGGCCCAACGCCACTGGCTACTGGTCAACTACAGGATCCACATCAAAATCCTCGTATTTAAAGCCTTGAATGGACTTATATTTATTATGGATTGTGATTGTTGCCAAGGCAGCAGCTACTCTTCCTGGGGTTTATTATGGATCCCCATTAGTTCCTGCCAAGGCAGCAGCTACTCTTCCTGGGGTTTATTATGGATCCCCATTAGTTCCTGTCAAGGCAGCAGCTACTCTTCCTGGGGTTTATTATGGCTCCCCATTAGTTCCTGCCAAGGCAGCAGCTACTCTTCCTGGGGTTTATTATGGATCCCCATTAGTTCCTGCCAAGGCAGCAGCTACTCTTCCTGGGGTTTATTATGGATCCCCATTAGTTCCTGCCAAGGCAGCAGCTACTCTTCCTGGGGTTTATTATGGATCCCCATTAGTTCCTGTTGCCAAGGCAGCAGCTACTCTTCCTGGGGTTTATTATGGATCCCCATTAGTTCCTGCCAAGGCAGCAGCTACTCTTCCTGGGGTTTATTATGGCCCCCCATTAGTTCCTGCCAAGGCAGCAGCTACTCTTCCTGGGGTTTATTATGGATCCCCATTAGTTCCTGTCAAGGCAGCAGCTACTCTTCCTGGGGTTTATTATGGATCCCCATTTGTTCCTGCCAAGGCAGCAGCTACTCTTCCTGGGGTTTATTATGGCTCCCCATTAGTTCCTGCCAAGGCAGCAGCTACTCTTCCTGGGGTTTATTATGGATCCCCATTTGTTCCTGCCAAGGCAGCAGCTACTCTTCCTGGGGTTTATTATGGATCCCCATTAGTTCCTGTCAAGGCAGCAGCTACTCTTCCTGGGGTTTATTATGGATCCCCATTTGTTCCTGTCAAGGCAGCAGCTACTCTTCCTGGGGTTTATTATGGATCCCCATTAGTTCCTGTCAAGGCAGCAGCTACTCTTCCTGGGGTTTATTATGGCTCCCCATTAGTTCCTGCCAAGGCAGCAGCTACTCTTCCTGGGGTTTATTATGGATCCCCATTAGTTCCTGCCAAGGCAGCAGCTACTCTTCCTGGGGTTTATTATGGATCTCATAACACACTCAGGTCCCTACTCCACCACCACCACATATCTGAAATACAAAATCCATGTTATCGTGTGTGTCTGTGCCTATGTATAGTACCAGTCAAAGTCAAATATGTCACTAGCCACTTTAAACAATGCTACCTTATGTAATGTTACTTACCCTACATTATTCATATCATATGTATACGTATATACTGTACTCTATCATCTACTGCATCCTTATGTAATACATGTATCACTAGCCACTTTAACTATGCCACTTTGTTTACATACTCATCTCATGTGTATATACTGTACTCGATACCAACTACTGTATCTTGCCTATGCTGCTCTGTACCATCACTCATTCATATATCCTTATGTACATATTCTTTATCCCCTTACACTTGTGTATAAGACAGTAGTTTAGGAATTGTTAGTTAGATTACTTGTTGGTTATTACTGCATTGTCGGAACTTGAAGCACAAGCATTTCGCTACACTCGCATTAACATCTGCTAACCATGTGTATGTGACAAATACCATTTGATTTGAAACGTTCTATTCAAGAGTATTTAGTTTTTACTATTTTCTACATTGTAGAATAATGAAGATATCAAAACTATGAAATAACACATGGAATCATGTAGTGACCAAAAAAAGTGTTAAAACACATCAAAAAACATTTTATTTGAGTCTCTTCAAATCGCCACCCTTTGCCTTGATGACAGCTTTGCACACTCTTGGTATTCTCTCAAACCAGCTTCATGAGGTAGTCACCTGGATTGCATTTCAATTAACAGGTGTGCCTTGTTAAAAAATAATTAGTGGAATTTCTTTCCTTCTTAATGCGTTTGAGCCAATCCGTTGTGTTGTGAGGGGTATACAGAAGCCTTATTTGGTAAAAGACCAAATCCATAATATGACAAGAACAGCTCAAACAAGAAAAGAGAAATGACAGTCCATCATTCCTTGAGACATGAAGGTCAGTCAACGTGGAAAATTTCATGAACGTTTAAAGTATCTTCAAGTATCGTCAAGTATCTTCAAGTGCAGTCGCAAGAACCACCAAGCACTATTTTTTTTTATTTTATCTTTATTTAACCAGGCAAGACAGTTAAGAACACATTCGTGCCTGTTCAGGGGCAGAATGACAGATTTGTATCTTGTCAGCTCGGGGATTTGAACTAGTCCAACACTAACCACTAGGCTACCCTGCCGCCCTATGATGAAACTGAAAGGAAGAGCCAGTCACCTCTGCTGCAGAGGTTCAGAGTTACCAGCCTCAGAAATTGTAGCCCAAATAAATGCTTCACAGAGCACATCTGTTCAGAAGAGACTGTGTGATTCAGGTCGATTTGCTGCAAAGAAACCACTACAAAAGGACACCAATAATAAGAAGAGACTTGCTTGGGCCAAGAAACACGAGCAATGGACATTAGACTGGTGGAAATCTGTCTGATGAGTCCATTTTGAGATTTTTGGTTCCAACCGCCTTGTCTTTGTGAGACGGAGAGAAGGTGAACGGATGCTCTCTGCATGTGTGGTTCCTACCGTGAAGCATGGAGGAGGTGGTGTGATGGTGCTTTGTTGGTGACACTGTCTGTGATTTATTTAGAATTCAAGGCACACTTAACCAGCATGGCAACCAGCATGGCTACCAGCATGGCTACCAGCATGGCTACCAGCATGGCTACCAGCATGGCTACCAGCATGGCTACCTCTGCAGCGATACACCTTCACATCTGGGTTGCACTTAGTGGGACAATCATTGGTTTTCCAACAAGACAATGACCCAACACACCACCAGGCTGTGTAACGGCTCTTTGACCAAGCAGGAGAGTGTTGGAGTGCTGCATCAGATGACCTGGCCTCCACAATCACACGACCTCAAATTAATTGAGCAGGTTTGGGATGAGTTGGACCGCAGAGTGAAGGAAAAGCAGCTAACAAGTGCTCAGCATATGTGGGAACTCCTTCAAGACTGTTGGAAAAGCATTCCAGGTGACACTGGTTGAGAGAATGCCAAGAGAGTGCAAAGCTGGCATCAAGGCAAAGGGTGGCAACTTTGAAGAATCTAAAACTATATTTGGATTGGTTTAACACTTTTTTGGTTACGAAGTGATTCCACATGTGTTATTTCATAGTTGTGACGTCTTCACTATTATTCTACAATGTAGAAAATAGTAGAAAATAAAGAAGAACCCTTGAATGAGTAGGTGTGTCTAAACTTGACTGGTACTATTTTTTTTATATATATTTTTTTTATCAGTAGATTTTTGAGATGACTAATGAAAAGCGCTATACAAATTAAATGTATTATTATAACGTAAATATAGAATAGAGAAAACCATAAGCAGCATATTTTCTGTCACGTATTCTGAGATGTGTCGGTGTTGGTGTGAGCAGACAGTAGGCCTTTAGTATTATACAAAGAGTTGCTGCCCCCTAGTGGGAAAACGGAGAACACTAAACTGCACAAAACCTTGGAACACCTGTCTGTCTGTGAGAGAGAGGAACTGCACAGCAAGATTGATTCACTCAAACACACGTACCGAAAGGTAGAAAAGCTAAACACTGTTAGTGAATTGACTGTATGCAGTGAATAACAGCATCGGTCATGTGGGCTGGACTAGCTACCCAGTTCACTCAGTCATGTGGGATGGACTAGCTACCCAGTTCACTCAGTCATGTGGGCTGGACTAGCTACCCAGTTCACTCAGTCATGTGGGCTGGACTAGCTACCCAGTTCACTCAGTCATGTGGGATGGACTAGCTACCCAGTTCACTCAGTCATGTAGCTGGACTAGCTACCCAGTTCACTCAGTCATGTGGGCTGGACTAGCTACCCAGTTCACTCAGTCATGTGGGCTGGACTAGCTACCCAGTTCACTCAGTCATGTGGGCTGGACTAGCTACCCAGTTCACTCAGTCATGTAGCTGGACTAGCTACCCAGTTCATTTAGTCATGTGGGCTGGACTAGCTACCCAGTTAATTTAGTCATGTGGGCTGGACTAGCTACCCAGTTAATTTAGTCATGTGGGCTGGACTAGCTACCCAGTTAATTTAGTCATGTGGGCTGGACTAGCTACCCAGTCCACTCAGTCACTGTGGAAGTAGGTCTACAGCGTGACTAGATGACAGATCAACATGGGGATGAATGAGTGAGGTGGTTAGTAGCAGGTGTGCTACAGGTATGTAGCAGGTGTGCTACAGGTATGTAGCAGGTGAACAGGTATGTAGAGGGTGAACAGGTATGTAGCAGGTGAACAGGTATGTAGCAGGTGAACAGGTATGTAGCAGGTGTGCTACAGGTATGTAGCAGGTGAACAGGTATGTAGCAGGTGAACAGGTATGTAGCAGGTGAGCAGGTATGTAGCAGGTGAGCAGGTATGTAGCAGGTGAACAGGTATGTAGCAGGTGAACAGGTATGTAGCAGGTGAACAGGTGGACCCCATGGTAAGACTGGAATGGACCACATGTGGACTTACTTCTGGTTTCATGGACGGGGGCACCAGGGTTTGGGAAGGTGGCGGCAGCAAGCTGGAGAATGGGTGCAGTGCCAGGGTGATGGTCTGATGGTGAGAGGACAGTTGGATAGAGGGAGGGCAAGAGAGAGAGAGAGAGATGGAGGGCAAGAGAGAGAGAGGGAGGGCAAGAGAGAGAGAGAGACGGAGAGAGGAAGGGTTGGAGCGAGAGAGAGGGAGGGACGGACGGAGGATGAGAGAGAGAGGGAGGTAGGGAGAGAGGAAGAGTCAGAGAGAGAGAGAGAGAGAGAGTTGGAGAGAGAGAGTTGGAGAGAGAGGGGGGGAGGGACGGACGGAGAATGAGAGAGAGAGGGAGGGTTGGAGAGAGGAAGGGTCAGAGAGAGAAAGAGAGAGAGGAAGGGTTGGAGCGAGAGAGAGGGAGGGACGGACGGACGGAGAGGGGGAGGGTGAGAAAGGGAGGGAGAGAAAGGAGGGTTGGAGAGAGAGGGAGACAGAGAGAGATTGAGGTGAATAAGGGGCAGGGTAAATGGCTGGTGGTGAATGATATCATTGAAGCAGAAGCAACAAGACAAGGATGTGCAGTATGAGGACACAGCCACTAGATGGCCACAGTGTACATACAACTAACACACATGGTCATCTCGGTCTTACACCATTATGTAAGACAGTCTGATACACTGTTAACCTCATTCCACAGAGGGTAGAGTATCTGAGTGTATTCACTCCTCCCTTGTACTTGACTGATGAATTAAGGTCACAAATTAATAAATAACTCCCCTCACCTGGTTATCTCAGTAAGGAACTCCCCTCACCTGGTTGTCTCAGTAAGGAACTCCCCTCACCTGGTTGTCCAGGTCTCAGTAAGGAACTCCCCTCACCTGGTTGTCTAGGTCTCAGTAAGGAACTCCCCTCACCTGGTTGTCTCAGTAAGGAACTCCCCTCACCTGGTTGTCTCAGTAAGGAACTCCCCTCACCTGGTTGTCTCAGTAAGGAACTGCCCTCACCTGGTTGTCTAGGTCTCAGTAAGGAACTCCCCTCACCTGGTTGTCTAGGTCTCAGTAAGGAACTCCCCTCACCTGGTTGTCTAGGTCTCAGTAAGGAACTCCCCTCACCTGGATGTCTAGGTCTCAGTAAGGAACTCCCCTCACCTGGTTGTCTCAGTAAGGAACTCCCCTCACCTGGTTGTCTAGGTCTCAGTAAGGAACTCCCCTCACCTGGTTGTCTGGGTCTCAGTAAGGAACTCCCCTCACCTGGTTGTCTAGGTCTCAGTAAGGAACTCCCCTCACCTGGTTGTCTCAGTAAGGAACTCCCCTCACCTGGTTGTCTAGGTCTTAGTAAGGAACTCCCCTCACCTGGTTGTCTAGGTCTCAGTAAGGAACTCCCCTCACCTGGTTGTCTAGGTCTTAGTAAGGAACTCCCCTCACCTGGTTGTCTAGGTCTTAGTAAGGAACTCCCCTCACCTGGTTGTCTAGGTCTTAGTAAGGAACTCCCCTCACCTGGTTGTCTAGGTCTTAGTAAGGAACTCCCCTCACCTGGTTGTCCAGGTCTCAGTAAGGAACTCCCCTCACCTGGTTGTCTCAGTAAGGAACTCCTTCTCCTGGTTGTCTCAGTAAGGAACTCCCCTCACCTGGTTGTCTAGGTCTTAGTAAGGAACTCCCCTCACCTGGTTGTCTAGGTCTTAGTAAGGAACTCCCCTCACCTGGTTGTCTAGGTCTCAGTAAGGAACTCCCCTCACCTGGTTGTCTAGGTCTCAGTAAGGAACTCCCCCTCACCTGGTTGTCTAGGTCTCAGTAAGGAACTCCCCTCACCTGGTTGTCAAGGTCTCAGTAAGGAACTCCCCTCACCTGGTTGTCTAGGTCTCAGTAAGGAACTCCCCTCACCTGGTTGTCTCAGTAAGGAACTCCCCTCACCTGGTTGTCTAGGTCTCAGTAAGGAACTCCCCTCACCTGGTTGTCTAGGTCTCAGTAAGGAACTCCCCTCACCTGGTTGTCTAGGTCTCAGTAAGGAACTCCCCTCACCTGGTTGTCAAGGTCTCAGTAAGGAACTCCCCTCACCTGGTTGTCTAGGTCTCAGTAAGGAACTCCCCTCACCTGGTTGTCTAGGTCTCAGTAAGGAACTCCCCTCACCTGGTTGTCTAGGTCACAGTAAGGAACTCCCCTCACCTGGTCGTCAAGGTCTCAGTAAGGAACCCCTCACCTGGTTATCTCAGTAAGGAACTCCCCTCACCTGGTTGTCTCAGTAAGGAACTCCCCTCACCTGGTTGTCCAGGTCTCAGTAAGGAACTCCCCTCACCTGGTTGTCTAGGTCTCAGTAAGGAACTCCCCTCACCTGGTTGTCTAGGTCTCAGTAAGGAACTCCCCTCACCTGGTTGTCTCAGTAAGGAACTCCCCTCACCTGGTTGTCTCAGTAAGGAACTGCCCTCACCTGGTTGTCTAGGTCTCAGTAAGGAACTCCCCTCACCTGGTTGTCTAGGTCTCAGTAAGGAACTCCCCTCACCTGGTTGTCTAGGTCTCAGTAAGGAACTCCCCTCACCTGGATGTCTAGGTCTCAGTAAGGAACTCCCCTCACCTGGTTGTCTCAGTAAGGAACTCCCCTCACCTGGTTGTCTAGGTCTCAGTAAGGAACTCCCCTCACCTGGTTGTCTGGGTCTCAGTAAGGAACTCCCCTCACCTGGTTGTCTAGGTCTCAGTAAGGAACTCCCCTCACCTGGTTGTCTCAGTAAGGAACTCCCCTCACCTGGTTGTCTAGGTCTTAGTAAGGAACTCCCCTCACCTGGTTGTCTAGGTCTCAGTAAGGAACTCCCCTCACCTGGTTGTCTAGGTCTCAGTAAGGAACTCCCCTCACCTGGTTGTCTAGGTCTTAGTAAGGAACTCCCCTCACCTGGTTGTCTAGGTCTTAGTAAGGAACTCCCCTCACCTGGTTGTCTAGGTCTTAGTAAGGAACTCCCCTCACCTGGTTGTCCAGGTCTCAGTAAGGAACTCCCCTCACCTGGTTGTCTCAGTAAGGAACTCCCTTCTCCTGGTTGTCTCAGTAAGGAACTCCCCTCACCTGGTTGTCTAGGTCTTAGTAAGGAACTCCCCTAACCTGGTTGTCTAGGTCTTAGTAAGGAACTCCCCTCACCTGGTTGTCTAGGTCTCAGTAAGGAACTCCCCTCACCTGGTTGTCTAGGTCTCAGTAAGGAACTCCCCTCACCTGGTTGTCTAGGTCTCAGTAAGGAACTCCCCTCACCTGGTTGTCAAGGTCTCAGTAAGGAACTCCCCTCACCTGGTTGTCTAGGTCTCAGTAAGGAACTCCCCTCACCTGGTTGTCTCAGTAAGGAACTCCCCTCACCTGGTTGTCTAGGTCTCAGTAAGGAACTCCCCTCACCTGGTTGTCTAGGTCTCAGTAAGGAACTCCCCTCACCTGGTTGTCTAGGTCTCAGTAAGGAACTCCCCTCACCTGGTTGTCAAGGTCTCAGTAAGGAACTCCCCTCACCTGGTTGTCTAGGTCTCAGTAAGGAACTCCCCTCACCTGGTTGTCTAGGTCTCAGTAAGGAACTCCCCTCACCTGGTTGTCTAGGTCACAGTAAGGAACTCCCCTCACCTGGTCGTCAAGGTCTCAGTAAGGAACCCCTCACCTGGTTGTCTGGGTCTCAGTAAGGAACCCCTCACCTGGTTGTCTAGGTCTCAGTAAGGAACTCCCCTCACCTGGATGTCTAGGTCTCAGTAAGGAACCCCTCACCTGGTTGTCTAGGTCTCAGTAAGGAACCCCTCACCTGGTTGTCTAGGTCTCAGTAAGGAACTCCCCTCACCTGGTTGTCTCAGTAAGGAACTCCCCTCACCTGGTTGTCTAGGTCTCAGTAAGGAACTCCCCTCACCTGGTTGTCTAGGTCTCAGTAAGGAACTCCCCTCACCTGGTTGTCTCAGTAAGGAACTCCCCTCACCTGGTTGTCTAGGTCTCAGTAAGGAACTCCCCTCACCTGGTTGTCTCAGTAAGGAACTCCCCTCACCTGGTTGTCTAGGTCTCAGTAAGGAACTCCCCTCACCTGGTTGTCTAGGTCTCAGTAAGGAACTCTCCTCACCTGGTCGTCAAGGTCTCAGTAAGGAACTCCCCTCACCTGGTTGTCTAGGTCTCAGTAAGGAACTCCCCTCACCTGGTTGTCTAGGTCTCAGTAAGGAACCCCTCACCTGGTTGTCTAGGTCTCAGTAAGGAACCCCTCACCTGGTTGTCTAGGTCTCAGTAAGGAACTCCCCTCACCTGGTTGTCTCAGTAAGGAACTCCCCTCACCTGGTTGTCTAGGTCTCAGTAAGGAACTCCCCTCACCTGGTTGTCTAGGTCTCAGTAAGGAACTCCCCTCACCTGGTTGTCTCAGTAAGGAACTCCCCTCACCTGGTTGTCTAGGTCTCAGTAAGGAACTCCCCTCACCTGGTTGTCTCAGTAAGGAACTCCCCTCACCTGGTTGTCTAGGTCTCAGTAAGGAACTCCCCTCACCTGGTTGTCTAGGTCTCAGTAAGGAACTCTCCTCACCTGGTCGTCAAGGTCTCAGTAAGGAACTCCCCTCACCTGGTTGTCTAGGTCTCAGTAAGGAACCCCTCACCTGGTTGTCTAGGTCTCAGTAAGGAACTCCCCTCACCTGGTTGTCAAGGTCTCAGTAAGGAACTCCCCTCACCTGGTTGTCTAGGTCTCAGTAAGGAACTCCCCTCACCTGGTTGTCTAGGTCTCAGTAAGGAACTCCCCTCACCTGGTTGTCTAGGTCACAGTAAGGAACTCCCCTCACCTGGTCGTCAAGGTCTCAGTAAGGAACCCCTCACCTGGTTATCTCAGTAAGGAACTCCCCTCACCTGGTTGTCTCAGTAAGGAACTCCCCTCACCTGGTTGTCCAGGTCTCAGTAAGGAACTCCCCTCACCTGGTTGTCTCAGTAAGGAACTCCCCTCACCTGGTTGTCTAGGTCTCAGTAAGGAACTCCCCTCACCTGGTTGTCTCAGTAAGGAACTCCCCTCACCTGGTTGTCTCAGTAAGGAACTGCCCTCACCTGGTTGTCTAGGTCTCAGTAAGGAACTCCCCTCACCTGGTTGTCTAGGTCTCAGTAAGGAACTCCCCTCACCTGGTTGTCTAGGTCTCAGTAAGGAACTCCCCTCACCTGGATGTCTAGGTCTCAGTAAGGAACTCCCCTCACCTGGTTGTCTCAGTAAGGAACTCCCCTCACCTGGTTGTCTAGGTCTCAGTAAGGAACTCCCCTCACCTGGTTGTCTGGGTCTCAGTAAGGAACTCCCCTCACCTGGTTGTCTAGGTCTCAGTAAGGAACTCCCCTCACCTGGTTGTCTCAGTAAGGAACTCCCCTCACCTGGTTGTCTAGGTCTTAGTAAGGAACTCCCCTCACCTGGTTGTCTAGGTCTCAGTAAGGAACTCCCCTCACCTGGTTGTCTAGGTCTCAGTAAGGAACTCCCCTCACCTGGTTGTCTAGGTCTTAGTAAGGAACTCCCCTCACCTGGTTGTCTAGGTCTTAGTAAGGAACTCCCCTCACCTGGTTGTCTAGGTCTTAGTAAGGAACTCCCCTCACCTGGTTGTCCAGGTCTCAGTAAGGAACTCCCCTCACCTGGTTGTCTCAGTAAGGAACTCCTTCTCCTGGTTGTCTCAGTAAGGAACTCCCCTCACCTGGTTGTCTAGGTCTTAGTAAGGAACTCCCCTCACCTGGTTGTCTAGGTCTCAGTAAGGAACTCCCCTCACCTGGTTGTCTAGGTCTCAGTAAGGAACTCCCCTCACCTGGTTGTCTAGGTCTCAGTAAGGAACTCCCCTCACCTGGTTGTCAAGGTCTCAGTAAGGAACTCCCCTCACCTGGTTGTCTAGGTCTCAGTAAGGAACTCCCCTCACCTGGTTGTCTCAGTAAGGAACTCCCCTCACCTGGTTGTCTAGGTCTCAGTAAGGAACTCCCCTCACCTGGTTGTCTAGGTCTCAGTAAGGAACTCCCCTCACCTGGTTGTCTAGGTCTCAGTAAGGAACTCCCCTCACCTGGTTGTCAAGGTCTCAGTAAGGAACTCCCCTCACCTGGTTGTCTAGGTCTCAGTAAGGAACTCCCCTCACCTGGTTGTCTAGGTCTCAGTAAGGAACTCCCCTCACCTGGTTGTCTAGGTCACAGTAAGGAACTCCCCTCACCTGGTCGTCAAGGTCTCAGTAAGGAACCCCTCACCTGGTTGTCTGGGTCTCAGTAAGGAACCCCTCACCTGGTTGTCTAGGTCTCAGTAAGGAACTCCCCTCACCTGGTTGTCTAGGTCTCAGTAAGGAACCCCTCACCTGGTTGTCTAGGTCTCAGTAAGGAACCCCTCACCTGGTTGTCTAGGTCTCAGTAAGGAACTCCCCTCACCTGGTTGTCTCAGTAAGGAACTCCCCTCACCTGGTTGTCTAGGTCTCAGTAAGGAACTCCCCTCACCTGGTTGTCTAGGTCTCAGTAAGGAACTCCCCTCACCTGGTTGTCTCAGTAAGGAACTCCCCTCACCTGGTTGTCTAGGTCTCAGTAAGGAACTCCCCTCACCTGGTTGTCTCAGTAAGGAACTCCCCTCACCTGGTTGTCTAGGTCTCAGTAAGGAACTCCCCTCACCTGGTTGTCTAGGTCTCAGTAAGGAACTCTCCTCACCTGGTCGTCAAGGTCTCAGTAAGGAACTCCCCTCACCTGGTTGTCTAGGTCTCAGTAAGGAACCCCTCACCTGGTTGTCTAGGTCTCAGTAAGGAACTCCCCTCACCTGGTTGTCTAGGTCTCAGTAAGGAACCCCTCATCTGGTTGTCTGGGTCTCAGTAAGGAACCCCTCACCTGGTTGTCTAGGTCTCAGTAAGGAACTCCCCTCACCTGGTTGTCTAGGTCTCAGTAAGGAACCCCTCACCTGGTCGTCAAGGTCTCAGTAAGGAACTCCCCTCACCTGGTTGTCTAGGTCTCAGTAAGGAACCCCTCACCTGGTTGTCTGGGTCTCAGTAAGGAACTCCCCTCACCTGGTTGTCTAGGTCTCAGTAAGGAACTCCCCTCACCTGGTTGTCTAGGTCTCAGTAAGGAACTCCCCTCACCTGGTTGTCTAGGTCTCAGTAAGGAACTCCCCTCACCTGGTTGTCTAGGTCTCAGTAAGGAACTCCCCTCACCTGGTTGTCTAGGTCTCAGTAAGGAACTCCCCTCACCTGGTTGTCTAGGTCTCAGTAAGGAACTCCCCTCACCTGGTTGTCAAGGTCTCAGTAAGGAACTCCCCTCACCTGGTTGTCTGGGTCTCAGTAAGGAACCCCTCACCTGGTCGTCAAGGTCTCAGTAAGGAACCCCTCACCTGGTCGTCTAGGTCTTAATTGAAAGGAAAAACCAAAGAACTGCAGACACTCGGCCCTCTATAGAATGAGTTTGACACCTCTGGTCTAATAGAATGAATGGAAATGGTGGTGTGGATAGACATTTATGGATTAAAGTGGAAAATAATGGTGATATAATACTTTTTTTGGTTTGGATGGAGTAAATACACTTTTGAAGTAGGTAGGTTTTTCATTCATCCCATTGTGTATTGAAAAGTGACTCGGTCAACTCTCCTATTGGACAATACATTTACCCACCAGTACCCTGGATCAGCCCCCTCTCTACCACCAGTACCCTGGATCAGCCCCCTCTCTACCACCAGTACCCTGGATCAGCCCCCTCTCTACCACCAGTACCCTGGATCAGCCCCCTCTCTACCACCAGTACCCTGGATCAGCCCCCTCTCTACCACCAGTACCCTGGATCAGCCCCCTCTCTACCACCAGTACCCTGGATCAGCCCCCTCTCTACCACCAGTACCCTGGATCAGCCCCCTCTCTACCACCAGTACCCTGGATCAGCCCCCCTCTCTACCACCAGTACCCTGGATCAGCCCCCTCTCTACCACCAGTACCCTGGATCAGCCCCCTCTCTACCACCAGTACCCTGGATCAGCCCCCTCTCTACCACCAGTACCCTGGATCAGCCCCCTCTCTACCACCAGTACCCTGGATCAGCCCCCTCTCTACCACCAGTACCCTGGATCAGTCCCCTCTCTACCACCAGTACCCTGGATCAGCCCCCTCTCTACCACCAGTACCCTGGATCAGCCCCCTCTCTACCACCAGTACCCTGGATCAGCCCCCTCTCTACCACCAGTACCCTGGATCAGCCCCCTCTCTACCACCAGTACCCTGGATCAGCCCCCTCTCTACCACCAGTACCCTGGATCAGCCCCCTCTCTACCACCAGTACCCTGGATCAGCCCCCTCTCTACCACCAGTACCCTGGATCAGCCCCCTCTCTACCACCAGTACCCTGGATCAGCCCCCTCTCTACCACCAGTACCCTGGATCAGCCCCCTCTCTACCACCAGTACCCTGGATCAGCCCCCTCTCTACCACCAGTACCCTGGATCAGCCCCCTCTCTACCACCAGTACCCTGGATCAGCCCCCTCTCTACCACCAGTACCCTGGATCAGCCCCCTCTCTACCACCAGTACCCTGGATCAGCCCCCTCTCTACCACCAGTACCCTGGATCAGCCCCCTCTCTACCACCAGTACCCTGGATCAGCTGCCTCTCTACCACCAGTACCCTGGATCAGCCCCCTCTCTACCACCAGTACCCTGGATCAGCCCCCTCTCTACCACCAGTACCCTGGATCAGCCCCCAGACGGACCGAAAACCCACCGGCCCAGAGGCTGCGTTCCAGATTCTCTATAGTACCCTACTTCTGAGCAGGACCCATAGGACTGGTAGAAAGTAGTACCCTACTTCTGAGCAGGACCCATAGGACTGGTAGAAAGTAGTGCCCTAATTCTGAGCAGGACTCATAGGACTGGTAGAAAGTAGTGCCCTAATTCTGAGCAGGACTCATAGGACTGGTAGAAAGTAGTGCCCTAATTCTGAGCAGGACCCATAGGACTGGTAGAAAGTAGTGCCCTAATTCTGAGCAGGACTCATAGGACTGGTAGAAAGTAGTGCCCTAATTCTGAGCAGGACTCATAGGACTGGTAGAAAGTAGTGCCCTAATTCTGAGCAGGACCCATAGGACTGGTAGAAAGTAGTGCCCTAATTCTGAGCAGGACTCATAGGACTGGTAGAAAGTAGTGCCCTAATTCTGAGCAGGACCCATAGGACTGGTAGAAAGTAGTGCCCTATTTCTGATCAGGACCCATAGGACTGGTAGAAAGTAGTGCCCTACTTCTGAGCAGGACCCATAGGACTGGTAGAAAGTAGTGCCCTATTTCTGAGCAGGACCCATAGGACTGGTAGGAAGTAGTGCCCTATTTCTGAGCAGGACCCATAGGACTGGTAGAAAGTAGTGCCCTATTTCTGAGCAGGACCCATAGGACTGGTAGAAAGTAGTGCCCTAATTCTGAGCAGGACTCATAGGACTGGTAGAAAGTAGTGCCCTAATTCTGAGCAGGACCCATAGGACTGGTAGAAAGTAGTGCCCTATTTCTGATCAGGACCCATAGGACTGGTAGAAAGTAGTGCCCTACTTCTGAGCAGGACCCATAGGACTGGTAGAAAGTAGTGCCCTATTTCTGAGCAGGACCCATAGGACTGGTAGGAAGTAGTGCCCTATTTCTGAGCAGGACCCATAGGACTGGTAGAAAGTAGTGCCCTATTTCTGAGCAGGACCCATAGGACTGGTAGAAAGTAGTGCCCTATTTCTGAGCAGGACCCATAGGACTGGTATAAAGTAGAGCCCTACTTCTGAGCAGGACTCATAGGACTGGTAGAAAGTAGTGCCCTATTTCTGAGCAGGACCCATAGGACTGGTAGAAAGTAGTGCCCTACTTCTGATCAGGACTCATAGGACTGGTAGAAAGTAGTGCCCTATTTCTGAGCAGGACCCATAGGACTGGTATAAAGTAGTGCCCTACTTCTGAGCAGGACTCATAGGACTGGTAGAAAGTAGTGCCCTACTTCTGATCAGGACCCATAGGACTGGTAGAAAGTAGTGCCCTACTTCTGATCAGGACCCATAGGACTGGTAGAAAGTAGTGCCCTATTTCTGAGCAGGACCCATAGGACTGGTAGAAAGTAGTGCCCTACGTAGGGAATAGATTGCCATTTAAGGACCCTGTCTTGTTTATCCCAACCGTCAGACACCAGTTTAGCTAATGAGATGATTCCCCATCACAGACATTATCTTGTTTGGTGGAGGAATGCAGCTCAGTCGATCAGGCTGTCCGGAGGAGGAAGAAGAAATGGAGGAAGAGCGACACAGACAGACATATGACCATGTCCCATTATACCAGAACCCTCCCTGAAGCTATAAAGACAGCACCAAGCAGAACTTGGCATCCACAGCTTACGTCACCACCTAATACCGTTGAAGTTGGAAGTTTATATACACTTAGGTTGGAGTCATTTTTCAACCCACTCCACAAATTTCTTGTCAAAACTATAGTTTGTCAACAAGTCGGTTAGGACATCTACTTTGTGCATGACACAAGTCATTTTTCCAACAATTGTTTACAGACAGATTATTTCAATTCACTGTATCACAATTCCAGTGGGTCAGAAGTTTACATACACTAAGTTGACTGTGCCTTTAAAAAGCTTGGAAAATTCCAGAAAATGATGTCATGGCTTTAGAAGCTTCTGCTAACTTTAGAAGCTTCTGCTAACTGACATAATTTGAGTCAATTGGAGGCCTACCTTCAAACTCAGTGCCTCTTTGTTTGACATCATGGGAATATGAAAAGAGATCAGCCAAGACCTCAGAAAACAATTGTTGACATCCACAAATTTCCAAACGCCTGAAGGTACCGCCTTCATCTGTACAACCAATAGTACGCAAGTATAAACACCATGGGAACACGCAGCCGTCATACTGCTCAGGAATGAGACGCGTTCTGTCTCCTAGAGATGAACGTACTTTGGTGCGAAAATATTACAAATCAATCACAGAACAGCAGCAAAGGACATTGTGAAGATGCTGGAGGAAACCGGTACAAATGTATCTATATCCACAGTAAAACGAGTCCTATATCGACATAACCTGAAAGGTCGCTCAGCAAGGAAGAAGCCACTGCTCCAAAACTGCCATAAAAAAGCCAAACTACGGTTTGCAACTGCACATGGGGACAAAGATGGTACTTTTTGGAGAAATGTCCTCGGGTCTGATGAAACAAAAATAGAACAGTTTTGCCATAATGACCATCGTTATGTTTGGAGGAAAAAGGGGGATGCTTGCAAGCTGAAGAACACCATCCCAACTGTGAAGCACAGGGGCGGGAGCATCATGTTGTGGGGGTGCTTTGCTGCAGGAGGGACGAGTGCACTTCACAAAATAGATGGCCTCATGAGGAAGGAAAATTATGTGGATATATTGAAGCAACATCTCAAGATATCAGTCAGGAAGTTAAAGCTTGGTCGCAAATGGGTCTTCCAAATGGACAATGACTCCGAGCATACTTCCAAAGTTGTGGCAAAATGGCTTAAGGACAACAATGTCAAGGTATTGGAGTGGCCATCAAATCCCTGACCTCAATCCTATAGAACATTTATGGGCAGAAAACAAGGAGAACAAGGAGAAAACAAGGAGGCCGACAAACCTGACTCAGTCACACCATCTCCTTCAGGAAGAATGGGCCAACAATCACCCTACTTATTGTGGGAAGCTTGTGGAAGGCTGTCCGAAACGTTTGACCCAAATTAAAAAATTTAAAGGCAATGCCACCAAATATTAATTGAGTGTATGTAAACTTCTGACTCACTGGGAATGTGATGAAAGGAATAATAGCTGAAATAAATAATTCTCTCTGGATAAGACGCTACTGGATACCATACGATGTTACTGGATACCATACGATGTTACTGGATACTATACGATGTTACTGGATACTATACGATGTTACTGGATACTATACGATGTTACTGGATACTATACGATGTTACTGGATACTATACGATGTTACTGGATACTATACGATGTTACTGGACAAGATGTTACTGGATACTATACGATGTTACTGGATACTATACGATCTTACTGGATACTGTACGATGTTACTGGATACTATACGATGTTACTGGACACTATACGATGTTACTGGATAAGACGTGACTGGATACTATACGATGTTACTGGATACTATACAATGTTACTGGACAAGATGTTACTGGATAATATACGATGTTACTGGATACTATACAATGTTACTGGATAAGACGTGACTGGATACTATACGATGTTACTGGATACTATACGATGTTACTGGATACTATACAATGTTACTGGATACTATACGATGTTACTGGACAAGATGTTACTGGATACTATACGATGTTACTGGATACTATGCGATGTTACTGGATACTATACGATGTCACTGGATACTATACGATGTTACTGGATACTATACGATGTCACTGGATACTATACGATGTCACTGGATACTGTACGATGTTACTGGATACTATACGATGTTACTGGATACTATACGATGTCACTGGATACTATACGATGTCACTGGATACTATACGATGTTACTGGATACTGTACGATGTTACTGGACACTATACGATGTTACTGGACACTATACGATGTTACTGGACACTATACGATGTTACTGGACACTATACGATGTTACTGGACACTATACGATGTTACTGGATACTACACGATGTTACTGGATACTGTACGATGTTACTGGATACTGTACGATGTTACTGGATACTGTACGATGTTACTGGATACTGTACGATGTTACTGGATACTGTACGATGTTACTGGATACTATACGATGTTACTGGATACTATACGATGTTACTGGATACTATACGATGTTACTGGATACTATACGATGTTACTGGATACTATACGATGTTACTGGATACTATACGATGTTACTGGATACTATACGACGTTACTGGATACAATACGACGTTACTGGATACTATACGACGTTACTGGATACTATACGATGTTACTGGATACAATACGATGTTACTGGATACAATACGATGTTACTGGATACAATACGATGTTACTGGATACTATACGATGTTACTGGATACTGTACGATGTTACTGGATACAATACGATGTTACCGGATACTATACGATGTTACCGGATACTATACGATGTTACTGGATACTATACGATGTTACTGGACAAGACGCTACTGGCTACTATACGATGTTAATTGGATGCTGTTATGTTCTGTGTGTAAATGGGAAGGATCTTACTGTTTCTTTCTCTCTCTGTGTGTTTTTGTGTGCGTTGAAAAGTACATAGCTGCGCTGGTGTGTGTGTGTGTGTGTGTGTCTTACTGGTGACAGCACTGGCGTTGTTGGGTGTGTCAGCTCTCAGGTACTGGGTGGTCTGGGTGGACGGCTGGGACAGGCCCTGGGAACTGCCACTGTCTGAAACACTGGAAGAGAGGAAGGGAGACAGAGATAACAATAGTACTAGTGATGAAAGCAAGGAAGGAGAGGAGAGTGGGAGGAAGACAACAACACCTGCCACTTCACAAACATCATTATTAAAAGGTAAACGCCGCCTCTGCTCCGCTCCTATTGGCCACCTAAACACCTGCTCTGCTCCTATTGGCCACCTAAACACCTGCTCTGCTCCTATTGACATCGCCCTGGACCATAGACTTAGTTAGACAACTCATCGTTGTATTACGACATTCAAATCACAGGCAGGACCATTGAGGACATCTCCAGTTTGAATAAGTCCATTTTTTCTTCTTCTTTAATGTGTTTGTGTTTGATTAATGTGTGTCTTTACATGAAGAAAACATGCTCACATTACAAGGTACATTAATATCAGGGTAAACCTACTCCACAAGTATGTATTAGGCTGTTGAATCCTAATCAACCCATCCAATGTGAGTACATCGGTTGTTTAATACAGTACATCAATATAGGACGGCAGGGTAGCCTAGTGGTTAGAGTGTTGGACTAGTAATCAAAAGGTTGCAAGTTCAAATCCCCGAGCTGACAAGATACAAATCTGTCGTTCTGCCCCTGAACTGGCAGTTAACCCAGTGTTCCTAGGCCGTCATTGGGTCCTGTGTGGCTCAGTCGGTAGAGCATGGCGCTTGCAACGCCAAGCGTTGTGGGTTCGATTCCCGCTAGGGCCACCCATATGTAAAAAAAGTAGTGGCCCCAGCCGACTTGTGAGTCGCTTTGGACAAAAGCGTCTGCTAAATGGGATATATATATAAGAATTTGTTCTTAACTGACTTGCCTGGTTAAATAAAGGTAAAAAAAAATAAAAAAAATAAAAACAGGTAGAGTACTGTAGATCAATACAGGTAGAGTACTGTAGATCAATACAGGTAGAGTACTGTAGATCAATACAGGTAGAGTACTGTAGCAGTAGTGAAGCTGCTGATGCTGAAATCCCTTGTTAGTAAACAGGCCAAATTAGCAAGGACTAGGTCTGACAGACCTCCCTGGTCTAATTCTCTCTATGGTTGGGACCTACTGTCTGCTCGTCCTTCATACAGACAGAGAAACCCAGCGCTGCTGTTCAAGACAACGTTTCACTCAGTAAATCCTGTTTAGCATCGTCCTACTTAAAACAACAACAAGAGTTTGTCTGTTCACTGCAAAAATCTCACCAACAAGTCTGATCAAATTAACAAACAGCATTAAAAACAACTTGATTTTCTCTCAAATATTACATTAGATAGATCCCTGGCTGGCTGTGGGAGCATGTGAGACACTTTGTTCTGCTGTGTGTGTGTGTGAGAGTGAGAGTGAGAGAGAGAGAGAAAGAGAGAGAGGAGAAGAGAGGCAAGACAAACCGAGGATTCTTTTCAACAAGATAACACAGACTGACAAGAGGCTGATATGAATCTACCAAGATGGAAACCGTGGCAGAAAATATTATCTAGAACACTTCTATAATCTAAACTCCTAACACCAGACACCATCCCTTACGGTGTTAGGATGTTTCTCTCAGTGTACAAAGGACAACTGATCTAGGATCAAGTCCCCTTTCTGATCCATTAAGAGTTTAAAAAAAGAAGGTCAAACTGATCCTACATCAGCACCCCTGTTGTTCTGATAACCAAACTAATACAGTGGTCTAGACACCTGGAGGGGACAGTTCATTTATTAGCTTCATAAACATTGAGCAGGTTTCAACTCGCTCTCTAAAACTAAGCACATATCTTTGCAAATATTAAAAGCCAAGCTGTGTTGGCTCACGAGGAACAACACTAGGGCTGGCGTAATTAGCGTATAATGATGGTTATAAATGTAAAAAAAATAATAATAATATTGAAATAAAATAATATAATTGTGTATGAAAAGAACAGCTGACTGAATACGGACCCTGCCGGGCATTCATGTGGTTCAGTCTGTTTCTGCTGTAACATGAAACTTTGCTGCTCCTTACTGAAACAAGCTTTTAGTAGCACACAAGCCCCTCCCTGCAGCAGCAACACTTTCAGGAAGGAACGGAGGAGAGGAGAACATTTGCATTTTTTGTACTTTATTTTTTTAATAAAGTGTTATAAAAAAATTGTACTTTCCTCATTCCTTACTGCTGCTAGATAGATAGATAGATCTATCTATATATCTATATCTATATATATTAAGCATTAAGCACACAATAATAATTTAGACATTTTTACACAAAACATAGAAAGACCTTATTTACTTCAGTATTCAGACCCTTTGCTGTGAGACTCAAAATTGAGCTCAGGTGCATCCTGTTTCCATTGACCGTCCTTGAGATGTTTCTACAACTTGATTGGAGTCCACATGTGGAAAACTCAATTGATTGGACATGATTTGAAAAGACACACACCTGTCTATAGAAGGTCTTACATTTGAAAGTGCATGACAGAGCAGAACCCAAGCCATAAGGTTGAAGGAATTGTCCGTAGAGCTCACAGACAGGATTGTGTCGAGGCACAGATCTGGGGAAGGGTACCAAAATATTTCTGCAGCATTGAAGGTCCCCAAGAACACAGCGGCCTCCATCATTCTTAAATGGAAGAAGTTTGGAACCTCCAAGAGACGCCTAGAGGCCGGCCGCCCGGCCAAACTGAGCAATCAGGGAGGGCCTTTCTCAAGCAGGTGACCAAGGACCTGTTCCTCTGTGGTGATGGGAGAACCTTCCAGAAGGACAACCATCTCTGCAGCACTCCACCAATTAGGCCTTTATGTTAGAGTGACCAGACAGAAGCCACTCCTCAGTAAAAGGCACATGACAGCCCGCTTGGAGTTTACCAAAAGGAACCTAAAGACTCTCAGACCAGGAGAAACAAGATTCTCTGGTCTGATGAAACCAAGATTGAACTCTTTGGCCTGAATGCCAAGCGTCACGTCTGGAGGAAATCTGGCACCATCCCTACGGTGAAGCATGGTGGTGGATTGAATGTCCTTGAGTAGCCCAACCAGAGCCCGGACTGGAACCCCATTGAACATCTCTGGAGAGTCCTGAAAACAGCTGTGCAGCAACGCTCCCCATCCAACCTGACAGAGTTTAAAAGGATCTGCAGAGAGACTCCCCAAATACAGGTGTGCCAAGCTTGTAGCGTCATACTCAACAAGACTTGATGCTGTAATCGCTGCCAAAGATGCTTCAACAAAGTACTGAGTAAAGGATCTGAATACTAATGGAAATGTCATATCTGCTTTTTATTTTTTATAAATTAGTAAAAATGTGTAAAAACCTGTTTTTGCTTTGTCATTATGGGGTTTTGCTTTGTCATTATGGGGTTTTGTGATGTCATTATGGGGTTTTGTGATGTCATTATGGGGTTTTGTGATGTCATTATGGGGTTTTGTGATGTCATTATGGGGTATTGTGATGTCATTATGGGGTATTGTGATGTCATTATGGGGTATTGTGATGTCATTATGGGGTATTGTGTGTAGACTGATGAGGGAAAAACATATTTAATCCATTTTAGAATAAGGCTGTAATGTAACAAAACTGTTTATTTATTTTTATTTATAAAGGTTTTTCTCAATGAGATAAAATATATTTTCCAAGAGTGTGTGTGTGTGTGTGTGTGTGTGTGTGTGTGATATATTAACCCAGAACCCCAGTACTAACCTGTCGTCCAGCTCCACTCTCTTCATGCTGTGTAGATGCATGACAGCCAGAACAATGGCTACCAGGAAGATGACAGCACAGCAGACCCCGACACTGATATAGAACACCCTGGTAGAGGTGGTAGGTATGGACACTCCATCTGGAGGAGAGAGAGGGATAGAGGTCAGAGGTTAGAGAGAGAGAGAGAGACAGACAGCAGACCCCGACACTGATATAGAACACCCTGGTAGAGGTGGTAGGTATGGACACTCCATCTGGAGGAGAGAGAGGGATAGAGGTCAGAGGTTAGAGAAAGAGAGACAGACAGCAGACCCCGACACTGATATAGAACACCCTGGTAGAGGTGGTAGGTATGGACACTCCATCTGGAGGAGAGAGAGGGATAGAGGTCAGAGGTTAGAGAAAGAGAGGCAGACAGCAGACCCCGACACTGATATAGAACACCCTGGTAGAGGTGGTAGGTATGGACACTCCATCTGGAGGAGAGAGAGGGATAGAGGTCAGAGGTTAGAGAGAGAGAGAGAGAGACAGCAGACCCCGACACTGATATAGAACACCCTGGTAGAGGTGGTAGGTATGGACACTCCATCTGGAGGAGAGAGAGGGATAGAGGTCAGAGGTTAGAGAGAGAGAGAGAGAGAGACAGCAGACCCCGACACCGATATAGAACACCCTGATAGAGGTGGTAGGTATGGACACTCCATCTGGAGGAGAGAGAGGGATAGAGGTCAGAGGTTAGAGAAAGAGAGACAGACAGCAGACCCCGACACTGATATAGAACACCCTGGTAGAGGTGGTAGGTATGGACACTCCATCTGGAGGAGAGAGAGGGATAGAGGTCAGAGGTTAGAGAGAGAGAGACAGACAGCAGACCCCGACACTGATATAGAACACCCTGGTAGAGGTGGTAGGTATGGACACTCCATCTGGAGGAGAGAGAGGGATAGAGGTCAGAGGTTAGAGAAAGAGAGAGAGAGAGACAGCAGACCCCGACACTGATATAGAACACCCTGGTAGAGGTGGTAGGTATGGACACTCCATCTGGAGGAGAGAGAGGGATAGAGGTCAGAGGTTAGAGAGAGAGAGACAGACAGCAGACCCCGACACTGATATAGAACACCCTGGTAGAGGTGGTAGGTATGGACACTCCATCTGGAGGAGAGAGAGGGATAGAGGTCAGAGGTTAGAGAAAGAGAGACAGACAGCAGACCCCGACACTGATATAGAACACCCTGGTAGAGGTGGTAGGTATGGACACTCCATCTGGAGGAGAGAGAGGGATAGAGGTCAGAGGTTAGAGAGAGAGAGAGACAGACAGCAGACCCCGACACTGATATAGAACACCCTGGTAGAGGTGGTAGGTATGGACACTCCATCTGGAGGAGAGAGAGGGATAGAGGTCAGAGGTTAGAGAGAGAGAGAGAGAGAGACAGCAGACCCCGACACTGATATAGAACACCCTGATAGAGGTGGTAGGTATGGACACTCCATCTGGAGGAGAGAGAGGGATAGAGGTCAGAGGTTAGAGAGAGAGAGAGAGAGAGAGACAGCAGACCCCGACACTGATATAGAACACCCTGGTAGAGGTGGTAGGTATGGACACTCCATCTGGAGGAGGGAAGACATCACAGACCAAATATAGCAGAGAACGAGAGTAAAGAGGGAGATGTGACAGACAAGCAGAAATGCCAGAGGCTTTGATCCAGGCTCTGTCTGAAAGAGCTCCCCTCAGGGTACCTGGAAAAGCCTCTCCTTACACCCGGTGTCTTTCTGAAAGCTTTCATCTTTGTGTCTGTTAAAAGCCTCTCCTCTAGCTTACCTTTCCAGTCTCCTCTTCACCCTACCAGTCTCCTCTCCACCCTACCAGTCTCCTCTCCACCCTACCAGTCTCCACCCTACCAGTCTCCACCCTACCAGTCTCCACCCTACCAGTCTCCTCTCCACCCTACCACCCTACCAGTCTCCACCCTACCAGTCTCCTCTCCACCCTACCAGTCTCCACCCTACCAGTCTCCTCTCCACCCTACCAGTCTCCTCTCCACCCTACCAGTCTCCACCCTACCAGTCTCCTCTCCAACCTACCAGTCTCCTCTCCACCCTACCAGTCTCCACCCTACCAGTCTCCTCTTCACCCTACCAGTCTCCTCTCCACCCTACCAGTCTCCTCTCCACCCTACCAGTCTCCTCTCCACCCTACCAGTCTCCTCTCCACCCTACCAGTCTCCTCTCCAACCTACCAATCTCCTCTCCACCCTACCAGTCTCCTCTCCACCCTACCAGTCTCCTCTTCACCCTACCAGTCTCCTCTCCACCCTACCAGTCTCCTCTCCACCCTACCAGTCTCCTCTCCACCCTACCAGTCTCCTCTCCACCCTACCAGTCTCCTCTCCACCCTACCAGTCTCCTCTCCACCCTACCAGTCTCCTCTCCACCCTACCAGTCTCCTCTCCACCCTACCAGTCTCCTCTCCAACCTACCAGTCTCCTCTCCACCCTACCAGTCTCCTCTCCACCCTACCAGTCCCCTCTTCACCCTACCAGTCTCCTCTTCACCCTACCAG
>NW_027008716.1:30000-65000 GCF_036934945.1 Oncorhynchus masou masou
GACTCAAAACTTTTCACATTTATAAAACATTTTAAAAAACACAATTGACATTATGGGGTTTTGAGGGGTAATTTCACCCATAGTTAAAGTCAGGCTGTGACACAACACAAAAATAGACCAGGGGTGTGAATACTGTCTGAAGGAAGTGCTGATTGGTTGACAGACCTGAGGCTGTGCGAGGCACCTCCCCCTGGGTAGAGATGTTGCTCTGTGGTTGGTTCATAGCTGCAGGGTTGTCCACATGGAAACCCATCTGGTAATCAACCTGCAGGAGAGGAGAGGACGATCAGTGTGTGTGTGTGTGTGTGTGTGTGTGTGTGTGTGTGTGTGTGTGTGTGTGTGTGTGTAGCCTATAGACTGGCGTCCCGCGAGACTGCAGGTCAGCGAGACAGCAGCGAGACAGCAAAGCAGCGAGACAGCAGCGAGACAGCAGCGAGACAGCAGCGAGACAGCAGCGAGACAGCAGCGAGACAGCAGGGCAGCGAGACAGCGAGACAGCAGGGCAGCGAGACAGCAGGGCAGCGAGACAGCAGGGCAGCGAGACAGCAGGGCAGCGAGACAGCGAGACAGCAGGGCAGCGAGACAGCGAGACAGCAGGGCAGCGAGACAGCAGCGAGACAGCAAAGCAGCGAGACAGCAGCGAGACAGCAAAGCAGCGAGACAGCAGCGAGACAGCAGCGAGACAGCAGCGAGACAGCAGCGAGACAGCGAGACAGCAGGGCAGCGAGACAGCAGCGAGACAGCAGGGCTGGTTGGGTTGTGTTTCGGAGGACGCACGGCTCTCGACTGTTGCCTCTCCCGAGTCTGTATGGGAGATGCAGCGATGAGACTAACTACCAATTGGATATGACGAAATTGGGGAGAAAAAAAATATACTTAATTATTTTTTATTATCTGATGTGCTAGATGCCTTGCTTATAAAAATATATTTTTTAAATCCACTGATACGCTTCATTAATTTTTACTGCAACTCTCTGCCCCCTTGACTGATGAATAACCCATATTTCTAACCTGCTGATTATATCTGGTACTATCCCCAAGGTTTGGCAGGCGCACCACGTCCTGCACCTACACGTAGGTCCAGACCTTTGTGACCTGAATCATTATCCGCCCATTTCTAAACCTTCTTGCTAAAATATTAGAATCTTTGATCTGTATTCTAAAATGTACATAGTTATAAATGATGTTGACTGTACGGATAAAGAGGCAACACTGGTGCTTCCCTCACTGCCAATTCAGAGGCTTTCCATACCGTCGATCACTCACTGCTAATTCAGATGCTTTCCATACCGTCGATCACTCACTGCTAATTCAGAGGCATTCCATACTGTCGATCACTCACTGCTAATTCAGAGGCATTCCATACTGTTGATCACTCACTGCTAATTCAGAGGCATTCCATACCGTCGATCACTCACTGCTAATTCAGAGGCATTCCTTACCGTCGATCACTCACTGCTAATTCAGATGCTTTCCATACTGTTGATCACTCACTGCTAATTCAGAGGCTTTCGATACCGTCGATCACTCACTGCTAATTCAGAGGCTTTCGATACCGTCGATCACTCACTGCTAATTCAAAGGCTTTCCATACCGTAGATCACTCACTGCTAATTCAGATGCTTTCCATACCGTAGATCACTCACTGCTAATTCAGAGGCTTTCTATACCGTCGATCACTCACTGCTAATTCAGAGGCTTTCCATACCGTAGATCACTCACTGCTAATTCAGATGCTTTCCATACCGTCGATCACTCACTGGTAATTCAGAGGCTTTCCATACCGTAGATCACTCACTGCTAATTCAGAGGCTTTCAATACCGTAGATCACTCACTGCTAATTCAGATGCTTTCCATACCGCCGATCACTCACTACTAATTCAGAGGCTTTCTATACCGTCGATCACTCACTGCTAATTCAGAGGCTTTCCATACCGTAGATCACTCACTGCTAATTCAGATGCTTTCCATACCGTCGATCACTCACTGGTAATTCAGAGGCTTTCCATACCGTAGATCACTCACTGCTAATTCAGAGGCATTCCATACCGTCGATCACTCACTGCTAATTCAGAGGCATTCCATACCGTCGATCACTCACTGCTAATTCAGATGCTTTCCATACCGTCGATCACTCACTGGTAATTCAGATGCTTTCCATACCGTCGATCACTCACTGCTAATTCAGAGGCATTCCATACTGTCGATCACTCACTGCTAATTCAGAGGCTTTCGATACCGTCGATCACTCACTGCTAATTCAGATGCTTTCCATACCGTCGATCACTCACTGCTAATTCAGATGCTTTCCATACCGTCGATCACTCACTGCTAATTCAGATGCTTTCCATACCGTAGATCACTCACTGCTAATTCAGATGCTTTCCATACCGTCGATCACTCACTGCTAATTCAGATGCTTTCCATACCGTCGATCACTCACTGCTAATTCAGAGGCTTTCTATACCGTCGATCACTCACTGCTAATTCAGATGCTTTCCATACCGTAGATCACTCACTGCTAATTCAGATGCTTTCCTCAATTGGCCAAGACCAGGCTACGTGTCACTGGTTTAAACACGACCTCACAGATAGAATGTGCATAATATGTAACCTACACTTGTATTCTGATACTGTCGTGCATGATATCGCCCCCACAGTTTGCTCTCTGAACTACAGGCTGCCTTTGTATCACAGAAACACTGACCGGAAATGAGTGCTGAATGCCGGTAAAACTAAGTACATGATTTCTCGAGAGCACATAAAATAATAATGTTGATGATTTCAGCATACGTACTTTGGACGGTGCCCATATTGATCGTGTCTCTGCTTACAAATATATGTTCCTCTGGCTATATAAAAAGCGGTCTTTTAAAAGGATATTGAAGAGTTAGTTAAGAATAAAAATGGCCGTCTTCTATAGAAACAGGTCCTGCCTCTCGCTACATAGTAGAAAGCAGCTGGTTGGTCCTCTGTGATGTCATCACCACATTCTCTATCAGACAGTTGGTTGGTCCTCTGTGATGTCATCACCACATTCTCTATCAGACAGTTGGTTGGTCCTCTGTGATGTCATCCCCACATTCTCTATCAGACAGTTGGTTGGTCCTCTGTGATGTCGTCACCACATTCTCTATCAGACAGTTGGTTGGTCCTCTGTGATGTCATCCCCACATTCTCTATCAGACAGTTGGTTGGTCCTCTGTTATGTCATCACCACATTCTCTATCAGACAGCTGGTTGGTCCTCTGTGATGTCATCCCCACATTCTCTATCAGACAGTTGGTTGGTCCTCTGTTATGTCATCCCCACATTCTCTATCAGACAGCTGGTTGGTCCTCTGTGATGTCATCCCCACATTCTCTATCAGACAGTTGGTTGGTCCTCTGTTATGTCATCACCACATTCTCTATCAGACAGTTGGTTGGTCCTCTGTGATGTCATCACCACATTCTCTATCAGACAGCTGGTTGGTCCTCTGTGATGTCATCCCCACATTCTCTATCAGACAGCTGGTTGGTCCTCTGTGATGTCATCACCACATTCTCTATCAGACAGCTGGTTGGTCCTCTGTGATGTCATCACCACATTCTCTATCAGACAGCTGGTTGGTCCTCTGTGATGTCATCACCACATTCTCTATCAGACAGTTGGTTGGTCCTCTGTGATGTCATCCCCACATTCTCTATCAGACAGCTGGTTGGTCCTCTGTTATGTCATCACCACATTCTCTATCAGACAGCTGGTTTGTCCTCTGTGATGTCATCACCACATTCTCTATCAGACAGCTGGTTGGTCCTCTGTGATGTCATCACCACATTCTCTATCAGACAGCTGGTTGGTCCTCTGTGATGTCACGTAGGTTGATATGTTTCTATGTTTTCATTTATAAAAGCCCCTTTTTTGTAAAAGTCCCACTATACCTAAAATCCTTACGAAACTTTAGATATAAGAGAGTTTCCACACACGGTCTCAGGGATGGCTAACTCTGGAAATTCCTCCGGTCTCTACCGGAGCATTTAGTTCTTGCACCTTAGCTGTGGAACAATCCTCAAAACGTTCCTCAATGTGATGTTCTGGTGCTTCTAGGTCAATTCAGAAAGCTGATTGAGGATCTAATTACTGAGGAATGGGTTTGATGTCATGACCGTGTTTTTATTTCTGTTTGCATTTTGGATTTCTATTTTGAAGAGTGTATTTTCTCTCATTCAGGACTCCCTGATAAAATAAAGACCCCTCTGTCTCAGTAGGACTCCCTGATAAAATAAAGACACCTCTGTCTCAGTAGGACTCCCTGATAAAATAAAGACACCTGTCTCAGTAGGACTCCCTGATAAAATAAAGACTGTCTCAGTAGGACTCCCTGATAAAATAAAGACACCTCTGTCTCAGTAGGACTCCCTGATAAAATAAAGACACCTGTCTCAGTAGGACTCCCTGATAGAATAAAGACACCTCTGTCTCAGTAGGACTCCCTGATAAAATAAAGACACCTGTCTCAGTAGGACTCCCTGATAAAATAAAGACACCTCTGTCTCAGTAGGACTCCCTGATAAAATAAAGACACCTCTGTCTCAGTAGGACTCCCTGATAAAATAAAGACACCTGTCTCAGTAGGACTCCCTGATAAAATAAAGACTGTCTCAGTAGGACTCCCTGATAAAATAAAGACACCTCTGTCTCAGTAGGACTCCCTGATAAAATAAAGACACCTCTGTCTCAGTAGGACTCCCTGATAAAATAAAGACACCCCTGTCTCAGTAGGACTCCCTGATAAAATAAAGACACCTGTCTCAGTAGGACTCCCTGATAAAATAAAGACACCTCTGTCTCAGTAGGACTCCCAGATAAAATAAAGACACCTGTCTCAGTAGGACTCCTTGATAAAATAAAGACTGTCTCAGTAGGACTCCCTGATAAAATAAAGACACCTCTGTCTCAGTAGGACTCCCTGATAAAATAAAGACACCTCTGTCTCAGTAGGACTCCCTGATAAAATAAAGACACCTCTGTCTCAGTAGGACTCCCTGATAAAATAAAGACACCTCTGTCTCAGTAGGACTCCCTGATAAAATAAAGACCCCTCTGTCTCAGTAGGACTCCCTGATAAAATAAAGACACCTGTCTCAGTAGGACTCCCTGATAAAATAAAGACACCTCTGTCTCAGTAGGACTCCCTGATAAAATAAAGACACCTCTGTCTCAGTAGGACTCCCTGATAAAATAAAGACACCTGTCTCAGTAGGACACCCTGATAAAATAAAGACTGTCTCAGTAGGACTCCCTGATAAAATAAAGACACCTCTGTCTCAGTAGGACTCCCTGATAAAATAAAGACACCTCTGTCTCAGTAGGACTCCCTGATAAAATAAAGACTGTCTCAGTAGGACTCCCTGATAAAATAAAGACACCCCTGTCTCAGTAGGACTCCCTGATAAAATAAAGACACCTGTCTCAGTAGGACTCCCTGATAAAATAAAGACACCTCTGTCTCAGTAGGACTCCCTGATAAAATAAAGACACCTGTCTCAGTAGGACTCCCTGATAAAATAAAGACACCTCTGTCTCAGTAGGACTCCCTGATAAAATAAAGACACCTCTGTCTCAGTAGGACTCCCTGATAAAATAAAGACACCTGGGTCTCAGTAGGACTCCCTGATAAAATAAAGACACCTCTGTCTCAGTAGGACTCCCTGATAAAATAAAGACACCTGTCTCAGTAGGACTCCCTGATAAAATAAAGACACCTCTGTCTCAGTAGGACTCCCTGATAAAATAAAGACACCCCTGTCTCAGTAGGACTCCCTGATAAAATAAAGACACCTGTCTCAGTAGGACTCCCTGATAAAATAAAGACACCTCTGTCTCAGTAGGACTCCCTGATAAAATAAAGACACCCCTGTCTCAGTAGGACTCCCTGATAAAATAAAGACACCTGTCTCAGTAGGACTCCCTGATAAAATAAAGACACCTGTCTCAGTAGGACTCCCTGATAAAATAAAGACACCTGGGTCTCAGTAGGACTCCCTGATAAAATAAAGACACCTGTCTCAGTAGGACTCCCTGATAAAATAAAGACACCTCTGTCTCAGTAGGACTCCCTGATAAAATAAAGACACCTGTCTCAGTAGGACTCCCTGATAAAATAAAGACACCTGTCTCAGTAGGACTCCCTGATAAAATAAAGACACCTGTCTCAGTAGGACTCCCTGATAAAATAAAGACACCTGGGTCTCAGTAGGACTCCCTGATAAAATAAAGACACCTGGGTCTCAGTAGGACTCCCTGATAAAATAAAGACACCTGGGTCTCAGTAGGACTCCCTGATAAAATAAAGACACCTGTCTCAGTAGGACTCCCTGATAAAATAAAGACACCTGTCTCAGTAGGACTCCCTGATAAAATAAAGACACCTGTCTCAGTAGGACTCCCTGATAAAATAAAGACACCTCTGTCTCAGTAGGACTCCCTGATAAAATAAAGACACCTGTCTCAGTAGGACTCCCTGATAAAATAAAGACACCTGTCTCAGTAGGACTCCCTGATAAAATAAAGACACCTGTCTCAGTAGGACTCCCTGATAAAATAAAGACACCTGGGTCTCAGTAGGACTCCCTGATAAAATAAAGACACCTGGGTCTCAGTAGGACTCCCTGATAAAATAAAGACACCTCTGTCTCAGTAGGACTCCCTGATAAAATAAAGACACCTCTGTCTCAGTAGGACTCCCTGATAAAATAAAGACACCTCTGTCTCAGTAGGACTCCCTGATAAAATAAAGACACCTCTGTCTCAGTAGGACTCCCTGATAAAATAAAGACACCTGGGTCTCAGTAGGACTCCCTGATAAAATAAAGACACCTCTGTCTCAGTAGGACTCCCTGATAAAATAAAGACACCTCTGTCTCAGTAGGACTCCCTGATAAAATAAAGACACCTCTGTCTCAGTAGGACTCCCTGATAAAATAAAGACACCTCTGTCTCAGTAGGACTCCCTGATAAAATAAAGACACCTGTCTCAGTAGGACTCCCTGATAAAATAAAGACTGTCTCAGTAGGACTCCCTGATAAAATAAAGACACCCCTGTCTCAGTAGGACTCCCTGATAAAATAAAGACACCTCTGTCTCAGTAGGACTCCCTGATAAAATAAAGACACCCCTGTCTCAGTAGGACTCCCTGATAAAATAAAGACACCTCTGTCTCAGTAGGACTCCCTGATAAAATAAAGACACCTGTCTCAGTAGGACTCCCTGATAAAATAAAGACTGTCTCAGTAGGACTCCCTGATAAAATAAAGACACCTCTGTCTCAGTAGGACTCCCTGATAAAATAAAGACACCTCTGTCTCAGTAGGACTCCCTGATAAAATAAAGACACCTCTGTCTCAGTAGGACTCCCTGATAAAATAAAGACACCTCTGTCTCAGTAGGACTCCCTGATAAAATAAAGACCCCTCTGTCTCAGTAGGACTCCCTGATAAAATAAAGACTGTCTCAGTAGGACTCCCTGATAAAATAAAGACACCTCTGTCTCAGTAGGACTCCCTGATAAAATAAAGACACCTCTGTCTCAGTAGGACTCCCTGATAAAATAAAGACACCTCTGTCTCAGTAGGACTCCCTCTGATAAAATAAAGACACCTGTCTCAGTAGGACTCCCTGATAAAATAAAGACACCTCTGTCTCAGTAGGACTCCCTGATAGAATAAAGACTGTCTCAGTAGGACTCCCTGATAAAATAAAGACACCTGTCTCAGTAGGACTCCCTGATAAAATAAAGACTGTCTCAGTAGGACTCCCTGATAAAATAAAGACACCTCTGTCTCAGTAGGACTCCCTGATAAAATAAAGACACCTGTCTCAGTAGGACTCCCTGATAAAATAAAGACACCTGTCTCAGTAGGACTCCCTGATAAAATAAAGACACCTCTGTCTCAGTAGGACTCCCTGATAGAATAAAGACTGTCTCAGTAGGACTCCCTGGTAAAATAAAGACTGTCTCAGTAGGACTCCCTGATAAAATAAAGACTGTCTCAGTAGGACTCCCTGATAGAATAAAGACACCTGTCTCAGTAGGACTCCCTGATAAAATAAAGACACCTCTGTCTCAGTAGGACTCCCTGATAAAATAAAGACTGTCTCAGTAGGACTCCCTGATAAAATAAAGACACCTCTGTCTCAGTAGGACTCCCTGATAAAATAAAGACACCTCTGTCTCAGTAGGACTCCCTGATAAAATACAGACACCTCTGTCTCAGTAGGACTCCCTGATAAAATAAAGACCGTCTCAGTAGGACTCCTTGATAAAATAAAGACACCTCTGTCTCAGTAGGACTCCCTGATAAAATAAAGACACCTCTGTCTCAGTAGGACTCCCTGATAAAATAAAGACACCTCTGTCTCAGTAGGACTCCCTGATAAAATAAAGACACCTCTGTCTCAGTAGGACTCCCTGATAAAATAAAGACACCTCTGTCTCAGTAGGACTCCTTGATAAAATAAAGACACCTGGGTCTCAGTAGGACTCCTTGATAAAATAAAGACACCTGTCTCAGTAGGACTCCCTGATAAAATAAAGACACCTGTCTCAGTAGGACTCCCTGATAAAATAAAGACTGTCTCAGTAGGACTCCCTGATAAAATAAAGACTGTCTCAGTAGGACTCCCTGATAAAATAAAGACTGTCTCAGTAGGACTCCCTGATAAAATAAAGACACCTCTGTCTCAGTAGGACTCCCTGATAAAATAAAGACACCTCTGTCTCAGTAGGACTCCCTGATAAAATAAAGACTGTCTCAGTAGGACTCCCTGATAAAATAAAGACACCCCTGTCTCAGTAGGACTCCCTGATAAAATAAAGACACCTGGGTCTCAGTAGGACTCCCTGATAAAATAAAGACACCTGTCTCAGTAGGACTCCCTGATAAAATAAAGACACCTCTGTCTCAGTAGGACTCCTTGATAAAATAAAGACACCTCTGTCTCAGCAGGACTCCCTGATAAAATAAAGACACCTCTGTCTCAGTAGGACTCCCTGATAAAATAAAGACACCTCTGTCTCAGTAGGACTCCCTGATAAAATAAAGACACCTGTCTCAGTAGGACTCCCTGATAAAATAAAGACACCTGGGTCTCAGTAGGACTCCCTGATAAAATAAAGACACCTGTCTCAGTAGGACTCCCTGATAAAATAAAGACACCTGTCTCAGTAGGACTCCCTGATAAAATAAAGACACCTGGGTCTCAGTAGGACTCCCTGATAAAATAAAGACACCTGTCTCAGTAGGACTCCCTGATAAAATAAAGACACCTGTCTCAGTAGGACTCCCTGATAAAATAAAGACACCTGTCTCAGTAGGACTCCCTGATAAAATAAAGACACCTGTCTCAGTAGGACTCCCTGATAAAATAAAGACACCTGTCTCAGTAGGACTCCCTGATAAAATAAAGACACCCCTGTCTCAGTAGGACTCCCTGATAAAATAAAGACACCTGTCTCAGTAGGACTCCCTGATAAAATAAAGACACCTGTCTCAGTAGGACTCCCTGATAAAATAAAGACTGTCTCAGTAGGACTCCCTGATAAAATAAAGACACCTGTCTCAGTAGGACTCCCTGATAAAATAAAGACACCTGTCTCAGTAGGACTCCCTGATAAAATAAAGACACATGTCTCAGTAGGACTCCCTGATAAAATAAAGACACCTGTCTCAGTAGGACTCCCTGATAAAATAAAGACACCTCTGTCTCAGTAGGACTCCCTGATAAAATAAAGACACCTCTGTCTCAGTAGGACTCCCTGATAAAATAAAGACACCTCTGTCTCAGTAGGACTCCCTGATTAAATAAAGACACCTGTCTCAGTAGGACTCCCTGATAAAATAAAGACACCTGTCTCAGTAGGACTCCCTGATAAAATAAAGACACCTGTCTCAGTAAGACTCCCTGATAAAATAAAGACACCTGGGTCTCAGTAGGACTCCCTGATAAAATAAAGACACCTCTGTCTCAGTAGGACTCCCTGATAAAATAAAGACACCTCTGACTCAGTAGGACTCCCTGATAAAATAAAGACACCTGTCTCAGTAGGACTCCCTGATAAAATAAAGACACCTCTGTCTCAGTAGGACTCCTTGATAAAATAAAGACACCTCTGTCTCAGTAGGACTCCCTGATAAAATAAAGACTGTCTCAGTAGGACTCCCTGATAAAATAAAGACTGTCTCAGTAGGACTCCCTGATAAAATAAAGACACCTCTGTCTCAGTAGGACTCCCTGATAAAATAAAGACACCTCTGTCTCAGTAGGACTCCCTGATAAAATAAAGACACCTCTGACTCAGTAGGACTCCTTGATAAAATAAAGACACCTGTCTCAGTAGGACTCCCTGATAAAATAAAGACACCTGTCTCAGTAGGACTCCCTGATAAAATAAAGACTGTCTCAGTAGGACTCCCTGATAAAATAAAGACTGTCTCAGTAGGACTCCCTGATAAAATAAAGACTGTCTCAGTAGGACTCCCTGATAAAATAAAGACACCTCTGTCTCAGTAGGACTCCCTGATAAAATAAAGACACCTCTGTCTCAGTAGGACTCCCTGATAAAATAAAGACTGTCTCAGTAGGACTCCCTGATAAAATAAAGACACCCCTGTCTCAGTAGGACTCCCTGATAAAATAAAGACACCTGGGTCTCAGTAGGACTCCCTGATAAAATAAAGACACCTGTCTCAGTAGGACTCCCTGATAAAATAAAGACACCTCTGTCTCAGTAGGACTCCTTGATAAAATAAAGACACCTCTGTCTCAGCAGGACTCCCTGATAAAATAAAGACACCTCTGTCTCAGTAGGACTCCCTGATAAAATAAAGACACCTCTGTCTCAGTAGGACTCCCTGATAAAATAAAGACACCTGTCTCAGTAGGACTCCCTGATAAAATAAAGACACCTGGGTCTCAGTAGGACTCCCTGATAAAATAAAGACACCTGTCTCAGTAGGACTCCTGATAAAATAAAGACACCTGTCTCAGTAGGACTCCCTGATAAAATAAAGACACCTGTCTCAGTAGGACTCCCTGATAAAATAAAGACACCTGTCTCAGTAGGACTCCCTGATAAAATAAAGACACCTGTCTCAGTAGGACTCCCTGATAAAATAAAGACACCCCTGTCTCAGTAGGACTCCCTGATAAAATAAAGACACCTGTCTCAGTAGGACTCCCTGATAAAATAAAGACACCTGTCTCAGTAGGACTCCCTGATAAAATAAAGACTGTCTCAGTAGGACTCCCTGATAAAATAAAGACACCTGTCTCAGTAGGACTCCCTGATAAAATAAAGACACCTGTCTCAGTAGGACTCCCTGATAAAATAAAGACACATGTCTCAGTAGGACTCCCTGATAAAATAAAGACACCTGTCTCAGTAGGACTCCCTGATAAAATAAAGACACCTCTGTCTCAGTAGGACTCCCTGATAAAATAAAGACACCTCTGTCTCAGTAGGACTCCCTGATTAAATAAAGACACCTGTCTCAGTAGGACTCCCTGATAAAATAAAGACACCTGTCTCAGTAGGACTCCCTGATAAAATAAAGACACCTGTCTCAGTAAGACTCCCTGATAAAATAAAGACACCTGGGTCTCAGTAGGACTCCCTGATAAAATAAAGACACCTCTGTCTCAGTAGGACTCCCTGATAAAATAAAGACACCTCTGACTCAGTAGGACTCCCTGATAAAATAAAGACACCTGTCTCAGTAGGACTCCCTGATAAAATAAAGACACCTCTGTCTCAGTAGGACTCCTTGATAAAATAAAGACACCTCTGTCTCAGTAGGACTCCCTGATAAAATAAAGACTGTCTCAGTAGGACTCCCTGATAAAATAAAGACACCTCTGTCTCAGTAGGACTCCTTGATAAAATAAAGACACCCCTGTCTCAGTAGGACTCCCTGATAAAATAAAGACACCTGTCTCAGTAGGACTCCTTGATAAAATAAAGACACCTCTGTCTCAGTAGGACTCCTTGATAAAATAAAGACACCTCTGTCTCAGTAGGACTCCTTGATAAAATAAAGACACCTCTGTCTCAGTAGGACTCCCTGATAAAATAAAGACTGTCTCAGTAGGACTCCCTGATAAAATAAAGACACCCCTGTCTCAGTAGGACTCCCTGATAAAATAAAGAGATCTCTGTCTCAGTAGGACTCCCTGATAAAATAAAGACACCCCTGACTCAGTAGGACTCCCTGATAAAATAAAGACACCTCTGTCTCAGTAGGACTCCCTGATAAAATAAAGACACCCCTGTCTCAGTAGGACTCACTGATAAAATAAAGACACCTCTGTCTCAGTAGGACTCCCTGATAAAATAAAGACACCTCTGTCTCAGTAGGACTCCCTGATAAAATAAAGACACCTGTCTCAGTAGGACTCCCTGATAAAATAAAGACACCTCTGTCTCAGTAGGACTCCCTGATAGAATAAAGACTGTCTCAGTAGGACTCCCTGATAAAATAAAGACACCTGTCTCAGTAGGACTCCCTGATAAAATAAAGACTGTCTCAGTAGGACTCCCTGATAAAATAAAGACACCTCTGTCTCAGTAGGACTCCCTGATAAAATAAAGACACCTGTCTCAGTAGGACTCCCTGATAAAATAAAGACACCTGTCTCAGTAGGACTCCCTGATAAAATAAAGACACCTGTCTCAGTAGGACTCCCTGATAAAATAAAGACACCTGTCTCAGTAGGACTCCCTGATAAAATAAAGACACCTGTCTCAGTAGGACTCCCTGATAAAATAAAGACACCTCTGTCTCAGTAGGACTCCCTGATAGAATAAAGACTGTCTCAGTAGGACTCCCTGATAAAATAAAGACTGTCTCAGTAGGACTCCCTGATAAAATAAAGACACCTGTCTCAGTAGGACTCCCTGATAAAATAAAGACACCTCTGTCTCAGTAGGACTCCCTGATAAAATAAAGACTGTCTCAGTAGGACTCCCTGATAAATTAAAGACTGTCTCAGTAGGACTCCCTGATAAAATAAAGACTGTCTCAGTAGGACTCCCTGATAAAATAAAGACTGTCTCAGTAGGACTCCCTGATAGAATAAAGACACCTGTCTCAGTAGGACTCCCTGATAAAATAAAGACACCTCTGTCTCAGTAGGACTCCCTGATAAAATAAAGACTGTCTCAGTAGGACTCCCTGATAAAATAAAGACTCCTCTGTCTCAGTAGGACTCCCTGATAAAATAAAGACACCTCTGTCTCAGTAGGACTCCCTGATAAAATAAAGACACCTCTGTCTCAGTAGGACTCCTTGATAAAATAAAGACACCTCTGTCTCAGTAGGACTCCCTGATAAAATAAAGACACCTGTCTCAGTAGGACTCCCTGATAAAATAAAGACTGTCTCAGTAGGACTCCCTGATAAAATAAAGACTGTCTCAGTAGGACTCCCTGATAAAATAAAGACACCTCTGTCTCAGTAGGACTCCCTGATAAAATAAAGACACCTGTCTCAGTAGGACTCCCTGATAAAATAAAGACTGTCTCAGTAGGACTCCCTGATAAAATAAAGACTGTCTCAGTAGGACTCCCTGATAAAATAAAGACACCTCTGTCTCAGTAGGACTCCCTGATAAAATAAAGACACCTGTCTCAGTAGGACTCCCTGATAAAATAAAGACTCCTCTGTCTCAGTAGGACTCCCTGATAAAATAAAGACACCTGTCTCAGTAGGACTCCCTGATAAAATAAAGACACCTGTCTCAGTAGGACTCCCTGATAAAATAAAGACTGTCTCAGTAGGACTCCCTGATAAAATAAAGACACCTCTGTATCAGTAGGACTCCCTGATAAAATAAAGACACCCCTGTCTCAGTAGGACTCCCTGATAAAATAAAGACACCTCTGTCTCAGTAGGACTCCCTGATAAAATAAAGACACCTCTGTCTCAGTAGGACTCCCTGATAAAATAAAGACACCTCTGTCTCAGTAGGACTCCCTGATAAAATAAAGACACCCCTGTCTCAGTAGGACTCACTGATAAAATAAAGACACCTCTGTCTCAGTAGGACTCCCTGATAGAATAAAGACTGTCTCAGTAGGACTCCCTGATAAAATAAAGACTGTCTCAGTAGGACTCCCTGATAAAATAAAGACACCTGTCTCAGTAGGACTCCCTGATAAAATAAAGACTGTCTCAGTAGGACTCCCTGATAAAATAAAGACTGTCTCAGTAGGACTCCCTGATAAAATAAAGACTGTCTCAGTAGGACTCCCTGATAAAATAAAGACTGTCTCAGTAGGACTCCCTGATAGAATAAAGACACCTGTCTCAGTAGGACTCCCTGATAAAATAAAGACACCTCTGTCTCAGTAGGACTCCCTGATAAAATAAAGACTGTCTCAGTAGGACTCCTTGATAAAATAAAGACTCCTCTGTCTCAGTAGGACTCCCTGATAAAATAAAGACTGTCTCAGTAGGACTCCTTGATAAAATAAAGACACCTCTGTCTCAGTAGGACTCCCTGATAAAATAAAGACACCCCTGTCTCAGTAGGACTCCCTGATAAAATAAAGACACACCTGTCTCAGTAGGACTCCTTGATAAAATAAAGACACCTCTGTCTCAGTAGGACTCCCTGATAAAATAAAGACTGTCTCAGTAGGACTCCCTGATAAAATAAAGACACCTCTGTCTCAGTAGGACTCCCTGATAAAATAAAGACACCTCTGTCTCAGTAGGACTCCCTGATAAAATAAAGACACCCCTGTCTCAGTAGGACTCCCTGATAAAATAAAGACTGTCTCAGTAGGACTCCCTGATAAAATAAAGACTGTCTCAGTAGGACTCCCTGATAAAATAAAGACACCTCTGTCTCAGTAGGACTCCCTGATAAAATAAAGACACCTCTGTCTCAGTAGGACTCCCTGATAAAATAAAGACACCTCTGTCTCAGTAGGACTCCCTGATAAAATAAAGACACCCCTGTCTCAGTAGGACTCCCTGATAAAATAAAGACACCTGGGTCTCAGTAGGACTCCTTGATAAAATAAAGACACCTGTCTCAGTAGGACTCCCTGATAAAATAAAGACACCCCTGTCTCAGTAGGACTCCCTGATAAAATAAAGACACCTCTGTCTCAGTAGGACTCCCTGATAAAATAAAGACTGTCTCAGTAGGACTCCCTGATAGAATAAAGACACCTCTGTCTCAGTAGGACTCCCTGATAAAATAAAGACACCTGTCTCAGTAGGACTCCCTGATAAAATAAAGACACCTCTGTCTCAGTAGGACTCCCTGATAAAATAAAGACACCTGGGTCTCAGTAGGACTCCCTGATAAAATAAAGACACCCCTGTCTCAGTAGGACTCCCTGATAAAATAAAGACACCTGTCTCAGTAGGACTCCCTGATAAAATAAAGACACCTGTCTCAGTAGGACTCCCTGATAAAATAAAGACACATGTCTCAGTAGGACTCCCTGATAAAATAAAGACACCTGTCTCAGTAGGACTCCCTGATAAAATAAAGACACCTCTGTCTCAGTAGGACTCCCTGATAAAATAAAGACACCTCTGTCTCAGTAGGACTCCCTGATAAAATAAAAGACACCTCTGTCTCAGTAGGACTCCCTGATTAAATAAAGACACCTGTCTCAGTAGGACTCCCTGATAAAATAAAGACACCTGTCTCAGTAGGACTCCCTGATAAAATAAAGACACCTGTCTCAGTAAGACTCCCTGATAAAATAAAGACACCTGGGTCTCAGTAGGACTCCCTGATAAAATAAAGACACCTCTGTCTCAGTAGGACTCCCTGATAAAATAAAGACACCTCTGACTCAGTAGGACTCCCTGATAAAATAAAGACACCTGTCTCAGTAGGACTCCCTGATAAAATAAAGACACCTCTGTCTCAGTAGGACTCCTTGATAAAATAAAGACACCTCTGTCTCAGTAGGACTCCCTGATAAAATAAAGACTGTCTCAGTAGGACTCCCTGATAAAATAAAGACACCTCTGTCTCAGTAGGACTCCTTGATAAAATAAAGACACCCCTGTCTCAGTAGGACTCCCTGATAAAATAAAGACACCTGTCTCAGTAGGACTCCTTGATAAAATAAAGACACCTCTGTCTCAGTAGGACTCCTTGATAAAATAAAGACACCTCTGTCTCAGTAGGACTCCTTGATAAAATAAAGACACCTCTGTCTCAGTAGGACTCCCTGATAAAATAAAGACTGTCTCAGTAGGACTCCCTGATAAAATAAAGACACCCCTGTCTTAGTAGGACTCCCTGATAAAATAAAGACACCTCTGTCTCAGTAGGACTCCCTGATAAAATAAAGAGATCTCTGTCTCAGTAGGACTCCCTGATAAAATAAAGACACCCCTGTCTCAGTAGGACTCCCTGATAAAATAAAGACACCTCTGTCTCAGTAGGACTCCCTGATAAAATAAAGACACCCCTGTCTCAGTAGGACTCACTGATAAAATAAAGACACCTCTGTCTCAGTAGGACTCCCTGATAAAATAAAGACACCTCTGTCTCAGTAGGACTCCCTGATAAAATAAAGACACCTGTCTCAGTAGGACTCCCTGATAAAATAAAGACACCTGTCTCAGTAGGACTCCCTGATAAAATAAAGACTGTCTCAGTAGGACTCCCTGATAAAATAAAGACACCTCTGTCTCAGTAGGACTCCCTGATAAAATAAAGACACCTGTCTCAGTAGGACTCCCTGATAAAATAAAGACACCTGTCTCAGTAGGACTCCCTGATAGAATAAAGACACCTGTCTCAGTAGGACTCCCTGATAAAATAAAGACACCTGTCTCAGTAGGACTCCCTGATAAAATAAAGACACCTGTCTCAGTAGGACTCCCTGATAAAATAAAGACACCTCTGTCTCAGTAGGACTCCCTGATAAAATAAAGACTGTCTCAGTAGGACTCCCTGATAAATTAAAGACTGTCTCAGTAGGACTCCCTGATAAAATAAAGACTGTCTCAGTAGGACTCCCTGATAAAATAAAGACTGTCTCAGTAGGACTCCCTGATAGAATAAAGACACCTGTCTCAGTAGGACTCCCTGATAAAATAAAGACACCTCTGTCTCAGTAGGACTCCCTGATAAAATAAAGACACCTCTGTCTCAGTAGGACTCCCTGATAAAATAAAGACACCTCTGTCTCAGTAGGACTCCCTGATAAAATAAAGACACCTCTGTCTCAGTAGGACTCCCTGATAAAATAAAGACACCTCTGTCTCAGTAGGACTCCTTGATAAAATAAAGACACCTCTGTCTCAGTAGGACTCCCTGATAAAATAAAGACACCTGTCTCAGTAGGACTCCCTGATAAAATAAAGACTGTCTCAGTAGGACTCCCTGATAAAATAAAGACTGTCTCAGTAGGACTCCCTGATAAAATAAAGACTGTCTCAGTAGGACTCCCTGATAAAATAAAGACACCTCTGTCTCAGTAGGACTCCCTGATAAAATAAAGACACCTCTGTCTCAGTAGGACTCCCTGATAAAATAAAGACGGTCTCAGTAGGACTCCCTGATAAAATAAAGACACCTGGGTCTCAGTAGGACTCCCTGATAAAATAAAGACACCTGTCTCAGTAGGACTCCCTGATAAAATAAAGACACCTCTGTCTCAGTAGGACTCCTTGATAAAATAAAGACACCTCTGTCTCAGTAGGACTCCCTGATAAAATAAAGACTGTCTCAGTAGGACTCCCTGATAAAATAAAGACACCTCTGTCTCAGTAGGACTCCCTGATAAAATAAAGACACCTGTCTCAGTAGGACTCCCTGATAAAATAAAGACTCCTCTGTCTCAGTAGGACTCCCTGATAAAATAAAGACACCTGTCTCAGTAGGACTCCCTGATAAAATAAAGACACCTGTCTCAGTAGGACTCCCTGATAAAATAAAGACTGTCTCAGTAGGACTCCCTGATAAAATAAAGACACCTCTGTCTCAGTAGGACTCCCTGATAAAATAAAGACACCCCTGTCTCAGTAGGACTCCCTGATAAAATAAAGACACCTGTCTCAGTAGGACTCCCTGATAAAATAAAGACACCTCTGTCTCAGTAGGACTCCCTGATAAAATAAAGACACCTCTGTCTCAGTAGGACTCCCTGATAAAATAAAGACACCTCTGTCTCAGTAGGACTCCCTGATAAAATAAAGACACCCCTGTCTCAGTAGGACTCACTGATAAAATAAAGACACCTCTGTCTCAGTAGGACTCCCTGATAAAATAAAGACACCTCTGTCTCAGTAGGACTCCCTGATAAAATAAAGACACCTGTCTCAGTAGGACTCCCTGATAAAATAAAGACACCTGTCTCAGTAGGACTCCCTGATAAAATAAAGACACCTCTGTCTCAGTAGGACTCCCTGATAGAATAAAGACTGTCTCAGTAGGACTCCCTGATAAAATAAAGACTGTCTCAGTAGGACTCCCTGATAAAATAAAGACACCTGTCTCAGTAGGACTCCCTGATAAAATAAAGACTGTCTCAGTAGGACTCCCTGATAAAATAAAGACTGTCTCAGTAGGACTCCCTGATAAAATAAAGACTGTCTCAGTAGGACTCCCTGATAAAATAAAGACTGTCTCAGTAGGACTCCCTGATAAAATAAAGACACCTGTCTCAGTAGGACTCCCTGATAAAATAAAGACACCCCTGTCTCAGTAGGACTCCCTGATAAAATAAAGACACCTGTCTCAGTAGGACTCCCTGATAAAATAAAGACACCTGTCTCAGTAGGACTCCCTGATAAAATAAAGACTGTCTCAGTAGGACTCCCTGATAAAATAAAGACACCTGTCTCAGTAGGACTCCCTGATAAAATAAAGACACCTGTCTCAGTAGGACTCCCTGATAAAATAAAGACACATGTCTCAGTAGGACTCCCTGATAAAATAAAGACACCTGTCTCAGTAGGACTCCCTGATAAAATAAAGACACCTCTGTCTCAGTAGGACTCCCTGATAAAATAAAGACACCTCTGTCTCAGTAGGACTCCCTGATAAAATAAAGACACCTCTGTCTCAGTAGGACTCCCTGATTAAATAAAGACACCTGTCTCAGTAGGACTCCCTGATAAAATAAAGACACCTGTCTCAGTAGGACTCCCTGATAAAATAAAGACACCTGTCTCAGTAAGACTCCCTGATAAAATAAAGACACCTGGGTCTCAGTAGGACTCCCTGATAAAATAAAGACACCTCTGTCTCAGTAGGACTCCCTGATAAAATAAAGACACCTCTGACTCAGTAGGACTCCCTGATAAAATAAAGACACCTGTCTCAGTAGGACTCCCTGATAAAATAAAGACACCTCTGTCTCAGTAGGACTCCTTGATAAAATAAAGACACCTCTGTCTCAGTAGGACTCCCTGATAAAATAAAGACTGTCTCAGTAGGACTCCCTGATAAAATAAAGACTGTCTCAGTAGGACTCCCTGATAAAATAAAGACACCTCTGTCTCAGTAGGACTCCCTGATAAAATAAAGACACCTCTGTCTCAGTAGGACTCCCTGATAAAATAAAGACACCTCTGACTCAGTAGGACTCCTTGATAAAATAAAGACACCTGTCTCAGTAGGACTCCCTGATAAAATAAAGACACCTGTCTCAGTAGGACTCCCTGATAAAATAAAGACTGTCTCAGTAGGACTCCCTGATAAAATAAAGACTGTCTCAGTAGGACTCCCTGATAAAATAAAGACTGTCTCAGTAGGACTCCCTGATAAAATAAAGACACCTCTGTCTCAGTAGGACTCCCTGATAAAATAAAGACACCTCTGTCTCAGTAGGACTCCCTGATAAAATAAAGACTGTCTCAGTAGGACTCCCTGATAAAATAAAGACACCCCTGTCTCAGTAGGACTCCCTGATAAAATAAAGACACCTGGGTCTCAGTAGGACTCCCTGATAAAATAAAGACACCTGTCTCAGTAGGACTCCCTGATAAAATAAAGACACCTCTGTCTCAGTAGGACTCCTTGATAAAATAAAGACACCTCTGTCTCAGCAGGACTCCCTGATAAAATAAAGACACCTCTGTCTCAGTAGGACTCCCTGATAAAATAAAGACACCTCTGTCTCAGTAGGACTCCCTGATAAAATAAAGACACCTGTCTCAGTAGGACTCCCTGATAAAATAAAGACACCTGGGTCTCAGTAGGACTCCCTGATAAAATAAAGACACCTGTCTCAGTAGGACTCCCTGATAAAATAAAGACACCTGGGTCTCAGTAGGACTCCCTGATAAAATAAAGACACCTGGGTCTCAGTAGGACTCCCTGATAAAATAAAGACACCTGTCTCAGTAGGACTCCCTGATAAAATAAAGACACCTGTCTCAGTAGGACTCCCTGATAAAATAAAGACACCTGTCTCAGTAGGACTCCCTGATAAAATAAAGACACCTGTCTCAGTAGGACTCCCTGATAAAATAAAGACACCTGTCTCAGTAGGACTCCCTGATAAAATAAAGACACCTCTGTCTCAGTAGGACTCCCTGATAAAATAAAGACACCTGTCTCAGTAGGACTCCCTGATAAAATAAAGACACCTGTCTCAGTAGGACTCCCTGATAAAATAAAGACTGTCTCAGTATGACTCCCTGATAAAATAAAGACACCTGTCTCAGTATGACTCCCTGATAAAATAAAGACACCTGTCTCAGTAGGACTCCCTGATAAAATAAAGACACATGTCTCAGTAGGACTCCCTGATAAAATAAAGACACCTGTCTCAGTAGGACTCCCTGATAAAATAAAGACACCTCTGTCTCAGTAGGACTCCCTGATAAAATAAAGACACCTCTGTCTCAGTAGGACTCCCTGATAAAATAAAGACACCTCTGTCTCAGTAGGACTCCCTGATTAAATAAAGACACCTGTCTCAGTAGGACTCCCTGATAAAATAAAGACACCTGTCTCAGTAGGACTCCCTGATAAAATAAAGACACCTGTCTCAGTAAGACTCCCTGATAAAATAAAGACACCTGGGTCTCAGTAGGACTCCCTGATAAAATAAAGACACCTCTGTCTCAGTAGGACTCCCTGATAAAATAAAGACACCTCTGACTCAGTAGGACTCCCTGATAAAATAAAGACACCTGTCTCAGTAGGACTCCCTGATAAAATAAAGACACCTCTGTCTCAGTAGGACTCCTTGATAAAATAAAGACACCTCTGTCTCAGTAGGACTCCCTGATAAAATAAAGACTGTCTCAGTAGGACTCCCTGATAAAATAAAGACACCTCTGTCTCAGTAGGACTCCTTGATAAAATAAAGACACCCCTGTCTCAGTAGGACTCCCTGATAAAATAAAGACACCTGTCTCAGTAGGACTCCTTGATAAAATAAAGACACCTCTGTCTCAGTAGGACTCCTTGATAAAATAAAGACACCTCTGTCTCAGTAGGACTCCTTGATAAAATAAAGACACCTCTGTCTCAGTAGGACTCCCTGATAAAATAAAGACTGTCTCAGTAGGACTCCCTGATAAAATAAAGACACCCCTGTCTCAGTAGGACTCCCTGATAAAATAAAGAGATCTCTGTCTCAGTAGGACTCCCTGATAAAATAAAGACACCCCTGACTCAGTAGGACTCCCTGATAAAATAAAGACACCTCTGTCTCAGTAGGACTCCCTGATAAAATAAAGACACCCCTGTCTCAGTAGGACTCACTGATAAAATAAAGACACCTCTGTCTCAGTAGGACTCCCTGATAAAATAAAGACACCTCTGTCTCAGTAGGACTCCCTGATAAAATAAAGACACCTGTCTCAGTAGGACTCCCTGATAAAATAAAGACACCTCTGTCTCAGTAGGACTCCCTGATAGAATAAAGACTGTCTCAGTAGGACTCCCTGATAAAATAAAGACACCTGTCTCAGTAGGACTCCCTGATAAAATAAAGACTGTCTCAGTAGGACTCCCTGATAAAATAAAGACACCTCTGTCTCAGTAGGACTCCCTGATAAAATAAAGACACCTGTCTCAGTAGGACTCCCTGATAAAATAAAGACACCTGTCTCAGTAGGACTCCCTGATAAAATAAAGACACCTGTCTCAGTAGGACTCCCTGATAAAATAAAGACACCTGTCTCAGTAGGACTCCCTGATAAAATAAAGACACCTGTCTCAGTAGGACTCCCTGATAAAATAAAGACACCTCTGTCTCAGTAGGACTCCCTGATAGAATAAAGACTGTCTCAGTAGGACTCCCTGATAAAATAAAGACTGTCTCAGTAGGACTCCCTGATAAAATAAAGACACCTGTCTCAGTAGGACTCCCTGATAAAATAAAGACACCTCTGTCTCAGTAGGACTCCCTGATAAAATAAAGACTGTCTCAGTAGGACTCCCTGATAAATTAAAGACTGTCTCAGTAGGACTCCCTGATAAAATAAAGACTGTCTCAGTAGGACTCCCTGATAAAATAAAGACTGTCTCAGTAGGACTCCCTGATAGAATAAAGACACCTGTCTCAGTAGGACTCCCTGATAAAATAAAGACACCTCTGTCTCAGTAGGACTCCCTGATAAAATAAAGACTGTCTCAGTAGGACTCCCTGATAAAATAAAGACTCCTCTGTCTCAGTAGGACTCCCTGATAAAATAAAGACACCTCTGTCTCAGTAGGACTCCCTGATAAAATAAAGACACCTCTGTCTCAGTAGGACTCCTTGATAAAATAAAGACACCTCTGTCTCAGTAGGACTCCCTGATAAAATAAAGACACCTGTCTCAGTAGGACTCCCTGATAAAATAAAGACTGTCTCAGTAGGACTCCCTGATAAAATAAAGACTGTCTCAGTAGGACTCCCTGATAAAATAAAGACACCTCTGTCTCAGTAGGACTCCCTGATAAAATAAAGACACCTGTCTCAGTAGGACTCCCTGATAAAATAAAGACTGTCTCAGTAGGACTCCCTGATAAAATAAAGACTGTCTCAGTAGGACTCCCTGATAAAATAAAGACACCTCTGTCTCAGTAGGACTCCCTGATAAAATAAAGACACCTGTCTCAGTAGGACTCCCTGATAAAATAAAGACTCCTCTGTCTCAGTAGGACTCCCTGATAAAATAAAGACACCTGTCTCAGTAGGACTCCCTGATAAAATAAAGACACCTGTCTCAGTAGGACTCCCTGATAAAATAAAGACTGTCTCAGTAGGACTCCCTGATAAAATAAAGACACCTCTGTATCAGTAGGACTCCCTGATAAAATAAAGACACCCCTGTCTCAGTAGGACTCCCTGATAAAATAAAGACACCTCTGTCTCAGTAGGACTCCCTGATAAAATAAAGACACCTCTGTCTCAGTAGGACTCCCTGATAAAATAAAGACACCTCTGTCTCAGTAGGACTCCCTGATAAAATAAAGACACCCCTGTCTCAGTAGGACTCACTGATAAAATAAAGACACCTCTGTCTCAGTAGGACTCCCTGATAGAATAAAGACTGTCTCAGTAGGACTCCCTGATAAAATAAAGACTGTCTCAGTAGGACTCCCTGATAAAATAAAGACACCTGTCTCAGTAGGACTCCCTGATAAAATAAAGACTGTCTCAGTAGGACTCCCTGATAAAATAAAGACTGTCTCAGTAGGACTCCCTGATAAAATAAAGACTGTCTCAGTAGGACTCCTGATAAAATAAAGACTGTCTCAGTAGGACTCCCTGATAGAATAAAGACACCTGTCTCAGTAGGACTCCCTGATAAAATAAAGACACCTCTGTCTCAGTAGGACTCCCTGATAAAATAAAGACTGTCTCAGTAGGACTCCTTGATAAAATAAAGACTCCTCTGTCTCAGTAGGACTCCCTGATAAAATAAAGACTGTCTCAGTAGGACTCCTTGATAAAATAAAGACACCTCTGTCTCAGTAGGACTCCCTGATAAAATAAAGACACCCCTGTCTCAGTAGGACTCCCTGATAAAATAAAGACACACCTGTCTCAGTAGGACTCCTTGATAAAATAAAGACACCTCTGTCTCAGTAGGACTCCCTGATAAAATAAAGACTGTCTCAGTAGGACTCCCTGATAAAATAAAGACACCTCTGTCTCAGTAGGACTCCCTGATAAAATAAAGACACCTCTGTCTCAGTAGGACTCCCTGATAAAATAAAGACACCCCTGTCTCAGTAGGACTCCCTGATAAAATAAAGACTGTCTCAGTAGGACTCCCTGATAAAATAAAGACTGTCTCAGTAGGACTCCCTGATAAAATAAAGACACCTCTGTCTCAGTAGGACTCCCTGATAAAATAAAGACACCTCTGTCTCAGTAGGACTCCCTGATAAAATAAAGACACCTCTGTCTCAGTAGGACTCCCTGATAAAATAAAGACACCCCTGTCTCAGTAGGACTCCCTGATAAAATAAAGACACCTGGGTCTCAGTAGGACTCCTTGATAAAATAAAGACACCTGTCTCAGTAGGACTCCCTGATAAAATAAAGACACCCCTGTCTCAGTAGGACTCCCTGATAAAATAAAGACACCTCTGTCTCAGTAGGACTCCCTGATAAAATAAAGACTGTCTCAGTAGGACTCCCTGATAGAATAAAGACACCTCTGTCTCAGTAGGACTCCCTGATAAAATAAAGACACCTGTCTCAGTAGGACTCCCTGATAAAATAAAGACACCTCTGTCTCAGTAGGACTCCCTGATAAAATAAAGACACCTGGGTCTCAGTAGGACTCCCTGATAAAATAAAGACACCCCTGTCTCAGTAGGACTCCCTGATAAAATAAAGACACCTGTCTCAGTAGGACTCCCTGATAAAATAAAGACACCTGTCTCAGTAGGACTCCCTGATAAAATAAAGACACATGTCTCAGTAGGACTCCCTGATAAAATAAAGACACCTGTCTCAGTAGGACTCCCTGATAAAATAAAGACACCTCTGTCTCAGTAGGACTCCCTGATAAAATAAAGACACCTCTGTCTCAGTAGGACTCCCTGATAAAATAAAGACACCTCTGTCTCAGTAGGACTCCCTGATTAAATAAAGACACCTGTCTCAGTAGGACTCCCTGATAAAATAAAGACACCTGTCTCAGTAGGACTCCCTGATAAAATAAAGACACCTGTCTCAGTAAGACTCCCTGATAAAATAAAGACACCTGGGTCTCAGTAGGACTCCCTGATAAAATAAAGACACCTCTGTCTCAGTAGGACTCCCTGATAAAATAAAGACACCTCTGACTCAGTAGGACTCCCTGATAAAATAAAGACACCTGTCTCAGTAGGACTCCCTGATAAAATAAAGACACCTCTGTCTCAGTAGGACTCCTTGATAAAATAAAGACACCTCTGTCTCAGTAGGACTCCCTGATAAAATAAAGACTGTCTCAGTAGGACTCCCTGATAAAATAAAGACACCTCTGTCTCAGTAGGACTCCTTGATAAAATAAAGACACCCCTGTCTCAGTAGGACTCCCTGATAAAATAAAGACACCTGTCTCAGTAGGACTCCTTGATAAAATAAAGACACCTCTGTCTCAGTAGGACTCCTTGATAAAATAAAGACACCTCTGTCTCAGTAGGACTCCTTGATAAAATAAAGACACCTCTGTCTCAGTAGGACTCCTGATAAAATAAAGACTGTCTCAGTAGGACTCCCTGATAAAATAAAGACACCCCTGTCTTAGTAGGACTCCCTGATAAAATAAAGACACCTCTGTCTCAGTAGGACTCCCTGATAAAATAAAGAGATCTGTCTCAGTAGGACTCCCTGATAAAATAAAGACACCCCTGTCTCAGTAGGACTCCCTGATAAAATAAAGACACCTCTGTCTCAGTAGGACTCCCTGATAAAATAAAGACACCCCTGTCTCAGTAGGACTCACTGATAAAATAAAGACACCTCTGTCTCAGTAGGACTCCCTGATAAAATAAAGACACCTCTGTCTCAGTAGGACTCCCTGATAAAATAAAGACACCTGTCTCAGTAGGACTCCCTGATAAAATAAAGACACCTGTCTCAGTAGGACTCCCTGATAAAATAAAGACTGTCTCAGTAGGACTCCCTGATAAAATAAAGACACCTCTGTCTCAGTAGGACTCCCTGATAAAATAAAGACACCTGTCTCAGTAGGACTCCCTGATAAAATAAAGACACCTGTCTCAGTAGGACTCCCTGATAGAATAAAGACACCTGTCTCAGTAGGACTCCCTGATAAAATAAAGACACCTGTCTCAGTAGGACTCCCTGATAAAATAAAGACACCTGTCTCAGTAGGACTCCCTGATAAAATAAAGACACCTCTGTCTCAGTAGGACTCCCTGATAAAATAAAGACTGTCTCAGTAGGACTCCCTGATAAATTAAAGACTGTCTCAGTAGGACTCCCTGATAAAATAAAGACTGTCTCAGTAGGACTCCCTGATAAAATAAAGACTGTCTCAGTAGGACTCCCTGATAGAATAAAGACACCTGTCTCAGTAGGACTCCCTGATAAAATAAAGACACCTCTGTCTCAGTAGGACTCCCTGATAAAATAAAGACACCTCTGTCTCAGTAGGACTCCCTGATAAAATAAAGACACCTCTGTCTCAGTAGGACTCCCTGATAAAATAAAGACACCTCTGTCTCAGTAGGACTCCCTGATAAAATAAAGACACCTCTGTCTCAGTAGGACTCCTTGATAAAATAAAGACACCTCTGTCTCAGTAGGACTCCCTGATAAAATAAAGACACCTGTCTCAGTAGGACTCCCTGATAAAATAAAGACTGTCTCAGTAGGACTCCCTGATAAAATAAAGACTGTCTCAGTAGGACTCCTGATAAAATAAAGACTGTCTCAGTAGGACTCCTGATAAAATAAAGACACCTCTGTCTCAGTAGGACTCCCTGATAAAATAAAGACACCTCTGTCTCAGTAGGACTCCTGATAAAATAAAGACGGTCTCAGTAGGACTCCCTGATAAAATAAAGACACCTGGGTCTCAGTAGGACTCCCTGATAAAATAAAGACACCTGTCTCAGTAGGACTCCCTGATAAAATAAAGACACCTCTGTCTCAGTAGGACTCCTTGATAAAATAAAGACACCTCTCTGTCTCAGTAGGACTCCCTGATAAAATAAAGACTGTCTCAGTAGGACTCCCTGATAAAATAAAGACACCTCTGTCTCAGTAGGACTCCCTGATAAAATAAAGACACCTGTCTCAGTAGGACTCCCTGATAAAATAAAGACTCCTCTGTCTCAGTAGGACTCCCTGATAAAATAAAGACACCTGTCTCAGTAGGACTCCCTGATAAAATAAAGACACCTGTCTCAGTAGGACTCCCTGATAAAATAAAGACTGTCTCAGTAGGACTCCCTGATAAAATAAAGACACCTCTGTCTCAGTAGGACTCCCTGATAAAATAAAGACACCCCTGTCTCAGTAGGACTCCCTGATAAAATAAAGACACCTGTCTCAGTAGGACTCCCTGATAAAATAAAGACACCTCTGTCTCAGTAGGACTCCCTGATAAAATAAAGACACCTCTGTCTCAGTAGGACTCCCTGATAAAATAAAGACACCTCTGTCTCAGTAGGACTCCCTGATAAAATAAAGACACCCCTGTCTCAGTAGGACTCACTGATAAAATAAAGACACCTCTGTCTCAGTAGGACTCCCTGATAAAATAAAGACACCTCTGTCTCAGTAGGACTCCCTGATAAAATAAAGACACCTGTCTCAGTAGGACTCCCTGATAAAATAAAGACACCTGTCTCAGTAGGACTCCCTGATAAAATAAAGACACCTCTGTCTCAGTAGGACTCCCTGATAGAATAAAGACTGTCTCAGTAGGACTCCCTGATAAAATAAAGACTGTCTCAGTAGGACTCCCTGATAAAATAAAGACACCTGTCTCAGTAGGACTCCCTGATAAAATAAAGACTGTCTCAGTAGGACTCCCTGATAAAATAAAGACTGTCTCAGTAGGACTCCCTGATAAAATAAAGACTGTCTCAGTAGGACTCCCTGATAAAATAAAGACTGTCTCAGTAGGACTCCCTGATAGAATAAAGACACCTGTCTCAGTAGGACTCCCTGATAAAATAAAGACACCTCTGTCTCAGTAGGACTCCCTGATAAAATAAAGACTGTCTCAGTAGGACTCCCTGATAAAATAAAGACTCCTCTGTCTCAGTAGGACTCCCTGATAAAATAAAGACTGTCTCAGTAGGACTCCTTGATAAAATAAAGACACCTCTGTCTCAGTAGGACTCCCTGATAAAATAAAGACACCCCTGTCTCAGTAGGACTCCCTGATAAAATAAAGACACCTGTCTCAGTAGGACTCCTTGATAAAATAAAGACACCTCTGTCTCAGTAGGACTCCCTGATAAAATAAAGACTGTCTCAGTAGGACTCCCTGATAAAATAAAGACACCTCTGTCTCAGTAGGACTCCCTGATAAAATAAAGACACCTCTGTCTCAGTAGGACTCCCTGATAAAATAAAGACACCCCTGTCTCAGTAGGACTCCCTGATAAAATAAAGACTGTCTCAGTAGGACTCCCTGATAAAATAAAGACACCTCTGTCTCAGTAGGACTCCCTGATAAAATAAAGACACCTGTCTCAGTAGGACTCCCTGATAAAATAAAGACACCTGTCTCAGTAGGACTCCCTGATAAAATAAAGACACCTCTGTCTCAGTAGGACTCCCTGATAAAATAAAGACACCTGTCTCAGTAGGACTCCCTGATAAAATAAAGACACCTCTGTCTCAGTAGGACTCCCTGATAAAATAAAGACACCCCTGTCTCAGTAGGACTCCCTGATAAAATAAAGACACCTCTGTCTCAGTAGGACTCCCTGATAAAATAAAGACACCCCTGTCTCAGTAGGACTCCCTGATAAAATAAAGACACCTGGGTCTCAGTAGGACTCCTTGATAAAATAAAGACACCTGTCTCAGTAGGACTCCCTGATAAAATAAAGACACCCCTGTCTCAGTAGGACTCCCTGATAAAATAAAGACACCTCTGTCTCAGTAGGACTCCCTGATAAAATAAAGACTGTCTCAGTAGGACTCCCTGATAGAATAAAGACACCTCTGTCTCAGTAGGACTCCCTGATAAAATAAAGACACCTGTCTCAGTAGGACTCCCTGATAAAATAAAGACACCTCTGTCTCAGTAGGACTCCCTGATAGAATAAAGACACCTCTGTCTCAGTAGGACTCCCTGATAAAATAAAGACTGTCTCAGTAGGACTCCCTGATAAAATAAAGACACCTGGGTCTCAGTAGGACTCCCTGATAAAATAAAGACACCCCTGTCTCAGTAGGACTCCCTGATAAAATAAAGACACCTGTCTCAGTAGGACTCCCTGATAAAATAAAGACACCTGGGTCTCAGTAGGACTCCTTGATAAAATAAAGACACCTGTCTCAGTAGGACTCCCTGATAAAATAAAGACACCCCTGTCTCAGTAGGACTCCCTGATAAAATAAAGACACCTCTGTCTCAGTAGGACTCCCTGATAAAATAAAGACACCTCTGTCTCAGTAGTACTCCCTGATAAAATAAAGACACCCCTGTCTCAGTAGGACTCCCTGATAAAATAAAGACTGTCTCAGTAGGACTCCCTGATAAAATAAAGACACCTCTGTCTCAGTAGGACTCCCTGATAAAATAAAGACACCTCTGTCTCAGTAGGACTCCCTGATAAAATAAAGACACCTGGGTCTCAGTAGGACTCCCTGATAAAATAAAGACACCTCTGTCTCAGTAGGACTCCTTGATAAAATAAAGACACCTCTGTCTCAGTAGGACTCCCTGATAAAATAAAGACACCTCTGTCTCAGTAGGACTCCCTGATAAAATAAAGACACCTGTCTCAGTAGGACTCCCTGATAAAATAAAGACACCCCTGTCTCAGTAGGACTCCCTGATAAAATAAAGACACCCCTGTCTCAGTAGGACTCCCTGATAAAATAAAGACCCCTCTGTCTCAGTAGGACTCCCTGATAAAATAAAGACACCTCTGTCTCAGTAGGACTCCCTGATAAAATAAAGACACCTGTCTCAGTAGGACTCCCTGATAAAATAAAGACACCCCTGTCTCAGTAGGACTCCCTGATAAAATAAAGACACCCCTGTCTCAGTAGGACTCCCTGATAAAATAAAGACCCCTCTGTCTCAGTAGGACTCCCTGATAAAATAAAGACTGTCTCAGTAGGACTCCCTGATAAAATAAAGACACCCCTGTCTCAGTAGAACTCCCTGATAAAATAAAGACTGTCTCAGTAGGACTCCCTGATAAAATAAAGACACCTCTGTCTCAGTAGGACTCCCTGATAAAATAAAGACACCTCTGTCTCAGTAGGACTCCCTGATAAAATAAAGACTGTCTCAGTAGGACTCCTTGATAAAATAAAGACACCTCTGCCTCAGTAGGACTCCCTGATAAAATAAAGACTGTCTCAGTAGGACTCCCTGATAAAATAAAGACTGTCTCAGTAGGACTCCCTGATAAAATAAAGACTGTCTCAGTAGGACTCCCTGATAAAATAAAGACTGTCTCAGTAGGACTCCCTGATAGAATAAAGACACCTCTGTCTCAGTAGGACTCCCTGATAAAATAAAGACTGTCTCAGTAGGACTCCCTGATAAAATAAAGACCCCTCTGTCTCAGTAGGACTCCCTGATAAAATAAAGACCCCTCTGTCTCAGTAGGACTCCCTGATAAAATAAAGACACCTCTGTCTCAGTAGGACTCCCTGATAAAATAAAGACACCTCTGTCTCAGTAGGACTCCCTGATAAAATAAAGACACCTGGGTCTCAGTAGGACTCCCTGATAAAATAAAGACACCTCTGTCTCAGTAGGACTCCCTGATAAAATAAAGACACCTCTGTCTCAGTAGGACTCCCTGATAAAATAAAGACACCTGGGTCTCAGTAGGACTCCCTGATAAAATAAAGACTGTCTCAGTAGGACTCCCTGATAAAATAAAGACACCTCTGTCTCAGTAGGACTCCCTGATAAAATAAAGACCCCTGTCTCAGTAGGACTCCCTGATAAAATAAAGACACCTGGGTCTCAGTAGGACTCCCTGATAAAATAAAGACTGTCTCAGTAGGACTCCCTGATAAAATAAAGACACCTCTGTCTCAGTAGGACTCCCTGATAAAATAAAGACACCTGTCTCAGTAGGACTCCCTGATAAAATAAAGACACCTGTCTCAGTAGGACTCCCTGATAAAATAAAGACACCTGTCTCAGTAGGACTCCTTGATAAAATAAAGACTGTCTCAGTAGGACTCCCTGATAAAATAAAGACACCTCTGTCTCAGTAGGACTCCCTGATAAAATAAAGACACCTCTGTCTCAGTAGGACTCCCTGATAAAATAAAGACTGTCTCAGTAGGACTCCCTGATAAAATAAAGACACCTGTCTCAGTAGGACTCCCTGATAAAATAAAGACACCTCTGTCTCAGTAGGACTCCCTGATAAAATAAAGACACCTCTGTCTCAGTAGGACTCCCTGATAAAATAAAGACACCTCTGTCTCAGTAGGACTCCCTGATAAAATAAAGACACCTGTCTCAGTAGGACTCCCTGATAAAATAAAGACCCCTCTGTCTCAGTAGGACTCCCTGATAGAATAAAGACCCCTGTCTCAGTAGGACTCCCTGATAAAATAAAGACACCTCTGTCTCAGTAGGACTCCCTGATAAAATAAAGACACCCCTGTCTCAGTAGGACTCTCTGATTAAATAAAGACTGTCTCAGTAGGACTCCCTGATAAAATAAAGACACCTCTGTCTCAGTAGGACTCCCTGATAAAATAAAGACACCCCTGTCTCAATAGGACTCCCTGATAAAATAAAGACACCTGTCTCAGTAGGACTCCCTGATAAAATAAAGACACCCCTGTCTCAATAGGACTCCCTGATAAAATAAAGACACCTGTCTCAGTAGGACTCCCTGATAAAATAAAGACACCCCTGTCTCAGTAGGACTCCTTGATAAAATAAAGACACCTGTCTCAGTAGGACTCCCTGATAAAATAAAGACACCTCTGTCTCAGTAGGACTCCTTGATAAAATAAAGACTGTCTCAGTAGGACTCCCTGATAAAATAAAGACACCTGTCTCAGTAGGACTCCCTGATAAAATAAAGACACCTGTCTCAGTAGGACTCCCTGATAAAATAAAGACTGTCTCAGTAGGACTCCCTGATAAAATAAAGACACCTCTGTCTCAGTAGGACTCCCTGATAAAATAAAGACACCTCTGTCTCAGTAGGACTCCCTGATAAAATAAAGACACCTCTGTCTCAGTAGGACTCCCTGATAAAATAAAGACTGTCTCAGTAGGACTCCCTGATAAAATAAAGACACCTGGGTCTCAGTAGGACTCCCTGATAAAATAAAGACACCTCTGTCTCAGTAGGACTCCCTGATAAAATAAAGACTGTCTCAGTAGGACTCCCAGATAAAATAAAGACTGTCTCAGTAGGACTCCCTGATAAAATAAAGACACCTGTCTCAGTAGGACTCCCTGATAAAATAAAGACACCTCTGTCTCAGTAGGACTCCCTGATAAAATAAAGACACCTCTGTCTCAGTAGGACTCCTTGATAAAATAAAGACCCCTCTGTCTCAGTAGGACTCCCTGATAAAATAAAGACACCTCTGTCTCAGTAGGACTCCCTGATAAAATAAAGACTGTCTCAGTAGGACTCCCTGATAAAATAAAGACACCTCTGTCTCAGTAGGACTCCCTGATAAAATAAAGACACCTCTGTCTCAGTAGGACTCCTTGATAAAATAAAGACCCCTCTGTCTCAGTAGGACTCCCTGATAAAATAAAGACACCTCTGTCTCAGTAGGACTCCCTGATAAAATAAAGACTGTCTCAGTAGGACTCCCTGATAAAATAAAGACACCTCTGTCTCAGTAGGACTCCCTGATAAAATAAAGACACCTGGGTCTCAGTAGGACTCCCTGATAAAATAAAGACACCTCTGTCTCAGTAGGACTCCCTGATAAAATAAAGACACCTGGGTCTCAGTAGGACTCCCTGATAAAATAAAGACACCTCTGTCTCAGTAGGACTCCCTGATAAAATAAAGACACCTGTCTCAGTAGGACTCCCTGATAAAATAAAGACCCCTCTGTCTCAGTAGGACTCCCTGATAAAATAAAGACACCTCTGTCTCAGTAGGACTCCCTGATAAAATAAAGACACCCCTGTCTCAGTAGGACTCCCTGATAAAATAAAGACACCTGTCTCAGTAGGACTCCCTGATAAAATAAAGACACCTCTGTCTCAGTAGGACTCCCTGATAAAATAAAGACACCTCTGTCTCAGTAGGACTCCCTGATTAAATAAAGACACCTGTCTCAGTAGGACTCCCTGATAAAATAAAGACACCTGTCTCAGTAGGACTCCTTGATAAAATAAAGACACCTCTGTCTCAGTAGGACTCCTTGATAAAATAAAGACACCTGGGTCTCAGTAGGACTCCCTGATAAAATAAAGACACCTCTGTCTCAGTAGGACTCCCTGATAAAATAAAGACACCTCTGTCTCAGTAGGACTCCCTGATAAAATAAAGACACCTCTGTCTCAGTAGGACTCCCTGATAAAATAAAGACACCTGGGTCTCAGTAGGACTCCTTGATAAAATAAAGACACCTCTGTCTCAGTAGGACTCCCTAATAAAATAAAAGACTGTCTCAGTAGGACTCCCTGATAAAATAAAGACTGTCTCAGTAGGACTCCCTGATAAAATAAAGACACCTCTGTCTCAGTAGGACTCCCTAATAAAATAAAAGACTGTCTCAGTAGGACTCCCTGATAAAATAAAGACTGTCTCAGTAGGACTCCCTGATAAAATAAAGACACCTGTCTCAGTAGGACTCCCTGATAAAATAAAGGTTATATAAAATAAATAAAATAAGGCTGTGATTGTCAATATAATCAAACTAGCAACGGCAATAATGCCATGTCAACCATAACGTGCCAATAAGGCCTGCAGGCTCATCTGTGAAGGACAATATGACACTTAAACGTCTAGAAATGAGTCACCAGTTGAGTCATCTACTTCCTTCAGTTTCAGCCTGACGCATTTTGCGAATTCAACATCAATTGCGCTGCTTTCCGTGTGTCCCAGTTGGTTTTTAAAGATTTCACAATGAATAACCAAAAAACTAAACCTGCAACCAAACACCATGTAAAGCAGAAACATGTATGGCCCATTACAGCAACATTAGAGCAGCAGCCCAGGCCGACTACTCTACATGTAGGGAGCTCCATACACCTATACTGCATTCAACTGCACCACAATGTTACAACAACCTACCTACGTTTTTTGGAGATATTAAATACTTTTCGACTAGGATCACAGCACATTATGCACATCAGCAAGCAGAGCAGCAAAGACCGGACAAATATCTCTTCTTTAGTTTTAATAAGTTAATTATATATACAGCAGCCTATGTACATGACTGGACATTATAAGGGGAAAAATCAAAATCTTTTCAGTCCTCTGAGGGGGAAAAGGTGTTGTCGAGCCCTCTTCACGACTGTCTTGGTGTGTTTGGACCACGATCGTTCGTTGGTGATGTGGACATCTCGACCCGCTCCACTTCAGCCCCGACAATATTAAAATGGTGCCTGTTAGACCCTCCTTTCCCTTTAGCCCGTTAGACCCTCCTTTCCCTTTAGCCCGTTAGACCCTCCTTTCCCTTTAGCCTGTTAGACCCTCCTTTCCCTTTAGCCCGTTAGACCCTCCTTTCCCTTTAGCCCGTTAGACCCTCCTTTCCATTTAGCCCGTTAGACCCTCCTTTAGCCTGTTAGACCCTCCTTTAGCCTGTTAGACCCTCCTTTAGCCCGTTAGACCCTCCTTTTCCTTTAGCCTGTTAGACCCTCCTTTTCCTTTAGCCTGTTAGACCCTCCTTTTCATTTAGCCCGTTAG
>NW_027008716.1:70000-77674 GCF_036934945.1 Oncorhynchus masou masou
GACCGAGTGTCATCCCAAAGAATTTGATTCCAGTTTGCCAAAAAAAAAGCACCTGGAAGCATTTGGATGATCATCAAGATCATCAAGAATGTTCTCTGGATGTCATGGGTCAGGAATGCACCAGCGTGAACATTTCACTCTGGGGCGGCAGGGTAGCCTAGTGGTTAGAGGGTTGGACTAGTAACCAGAAGGTTGCAAGTTCAAATCCCCGAGCTGACAAGGTACAAATCTGTCGTTCTGCCCCTGAACTGTTCCTAGGCCGTCATTGAAAATAAGAATTTGTTCTTAACTGACTTGCCTGGTTAAATAAAGGTAAAATATATATATTTTTTTTTAAATCACAAATTTAAGATCATGTATGATCACATGTATAGTAAACTAACTTCTGCAGTAGTGGATTTCTGCCGTTTTGTTTCATAGCTGGTAAATAAATAAAACAAATCTAAAAGTCAAAGAACTATGAATCCTAGAACGTATCCCACCTCGCACTGCAACACTGCCTGGATGGGCCGTGTGCACATGAAGAGCTCAGTGAAAGATTCATTTTTAGAAGCGCTGCACACAGGCATAAAAACTTGGTCGAATTTACTAGAAATAAAAAGTCTACTGAAGTGAAACTTTGTACTTGTGTTTCTTGAATATTTACATCGTTTGAATAATTACATCGTTTGAATATTTACATAGTTTTACAGTGTTTGAGTTTGAATATTTACATAGTTTTACAGTGTTTGAGTTTGAATATTTACATCGTTTGAATATTTACATCGTTTGAATATTTACATAGTTTTACAGTGTTTGAGTTTGAATATTTACATAGTTTTACAGTGTTTGAGTTTGAATATTTACATCGTTTGAATATTTACATCATTTGAATATTTACATCGTTTGAATATTTACATTGTTTGAATATTTACATCGTTTGAATATTTACATAGTTTTACAGTGTTTGAGTTTGAATATTTACATAGTTTTACAGTGTTTGAGTTTGAATATTTACATCGTTTGAATATTTACATCGTTTGAATATTTACATCGTTTGAATATTTACATCGTTTGAATATTTACATCGTTTGAATATTTACATCGTTTGAATATTTACATCGTTTTTCAGTGTTTGAACTTCTCGGGAGAACTCTGCTACCATGTTACCACGGTAACCTCCCCCCTTTAAAAGGGGCAGGTGAAAATGTTGGTCTCTCATCTGTGCCATTTTGGTTAAAAGACACTGAAATAAAATTTAATATAACACTTCTTAATAGGAATACATTTATTGTTTTAGAAACATTACAAAGCAAATGTACAAAATATGTAATTTTAGGCCCTGTTCACACCGGTGTCAATACCCTGGCAGCGATTACAGCTGTCTTTCTTTTAGAGACTTTCTGGGTGAGTCTCTAAGAGCGATTACAGCTGAGAGTCTTTCTGGGTGAGTCTCTAAGAGCGATTACAGCTGAGAGTCTTTCTGGGTGAGTCTCTAAGAGCGATGACAGCTGAGAGTCTTTCTGGGTGAGTCTCTAAGAGCGATGACAGCTGAGAGTCTTTCTGGGTGAGTCTCTAAGAGCGATGACAGCTGAGAGTCTTTCTGGGTGAGTCTCTAAGAGCGATGACAGCTGAGAGTCTTTCTGGGTGAGTCTCTAAGAGCGATGACAGCTGAGAGTCTTTCTGGGTAAGTATCTAAGAGCGATGACAGCTGAGAGTCTTTCTGGGTAAGTATCTAAGAGCGATGACAGCTGAGAGTCTTTCTGGGTAAGTATCTAAGAGCGATGACAGCTGAGAGTCTTTCTGGGTAAGTATCTAAGAGCTTTCCACACATGGATTGTAAAACATTTGCCGATTCAAGGATTGTGTACGTGTGACATTGAGGGTGAATGGGCAAGACAAGATATTTTAGTGCCTTTGAACAGGGTTTGGTAATAGGTGACAGGCGCACCGGTTTGAGTCAACAACTGTAACACTGCTGGGTTTTTCAAGCTCAACTGTTTCCTGTGTGTATCAAGAATGGTCCATCACCCAAAGGACATCCAGCCAACTTGACACAACTGTGGGAAACGTTGGAGTCAACATGGACCAGCATCCCAGTTTGTCAGACCTGTTGTTATATTACACCCCCCCAACACCCAGTTTGTCAGACCTGTTGTTATACTACCCCCCCCCCCCCCAACACCCAGTTTGTCAGACCTGTTGTTATATTACACCCCCCCAACACCCAGTTTGTCAGACCTGTTGTTATATTACACCCCCCAACACCCAGTTTGTCAGACCTGTTGTTATACTACACCCCCCCCCAACACCCAGTTTGTCAGACCTGTTGTTATACTACCCCCCCCCCCCCAACACCCAGTTTGTCAGACCTGTTGTTATACTACCCCCCCCCCAACACCCAGTTTGTCAGACCTGTTGATATACTACACCCCCCAACACCCAGTTTGTCAGACCTGTTGTTATACTACACCCCCCCCCCCCAACACCCAGTTTGTCAGACCTGTTGTTATACTACACCCCCCCCCCCCAACACCCAGTTTGTCAGACCTGTTGTTATACTACACACCCCCCCCAACACCCAGTTTGTCAGACCTGTTGTTATACTACACCCCCCCCCCAACACCCAGTTTGTCAGACCTGTTGTTATACTACACCCCCCCCCAGTTTGTCAGACCTGTTGTTATACTACACCCCCCCAACACCCAGTTTGTCAGACCTGTTGTTATACTACACCCCCCCCCAACACCCAGTTTGTCAGACCTGTTGTTATACTACACCCCCCCCCCCCCAACACCCAGTTTGTCAGACCTGTTGTTATACTACACCCCCCAACACCCAGTTTGTCAGACCTGTTGTTATACTACCCCCCCCCAACACCCAGTTTGTCAGACCTGTTGTTATACTACACCCCCCCCCCCAACACCCAGTTTGTCAGACCTGTTGTTATACTACACCCCCCAACACCCAGTTTGTCAGACCTGTTGTTATACTACACCCCCCCCCCCCAACACCCAGTTTGTCAGACCTGTTGTTATACTACACCCCCCCCAACACCCAGCCTGTTGTTATACTACACCCCCCCCAACACCCAGCCTGTTGTTATACTACCACCCCCCCACCCAGTTTGTCAGACCTGTTGTTATACTACCCCCCCAACACCCAGTTTGTCAGACCTGTTGTTATACTACACCCCCCCCCCAACACCCAGTTTGTCAGACCTGTTGTTATACTACACCCCCCCAACACCCAGTTTGTCAGACCTGTTGTTATACTACACCCCCCCCAACACCCAGTTTGTCAGACCTGTTGTTATACTACCCCCCCCCAACACCCAGTTTGTCAGACCTGTTGTTATACTACACCCCCCCCCCAACACCCAGTTTGTCAGACCTGTTGTTATACTACCCCCCCCCCCCCCCCAACACCCAGTTTGTCAGACCTGTTGTTATACTACACCCCCAACACCCAGCCTGTTGTTATACTACCACCCCCCACCCAGTTTGTCAGACCTGTTGTTATACCCCCCCCCAACACCCAGTTTGTCAGACCTGTTGTTATACTACCCCCCCAACACCCAGTTTGTCAGACCTGTTGTTATACTACACCCCCCCCAACACCCAGTTTGTCAGACCTGTTGTTATACTACCCCCCCCCCCAACACCCAGTTTGTCAGACCTGTTGTTATACTACACCCCCAACACCCAGCCTGTTGTTATACTACACCCCCCCCCCAACACCCAGTTTGTCAGACCTGTTGTTATACTACACCCCCCCCCAACACCCAGTTTGTCAGACCTGTTGTTATACTACCCCCCCCCAACACCCAGCCTGTTGTTATACTACCCCCCCCCCAACACCCAGTTTGTCAGACCTGTTGTTATACTACACCCCCCAACACCCAGTTTGTCAGAAACATAAGCTGTGTGTGTGTGGCGAGAGAGCATTAGCATGTATAGTATGGGGGATGTGTACATAGAGGTCAAGGATGTTGAACTGTAGAGACCAGTTCTCTGATCCCTGCCTTTAACCCTCCCTGACCCCACGACCCTAAAGAGAAAGAGGGAAACAAATGGGGAAGAAATGAGAAAAGGAAAATAAGAGGGAAGGAGGAGGAGGGGACAGGGATGTGCACACTGTTTAAATGGTGGTACAATGGGGCAAAACAGTATTTAGTCAGCCACCATTTGTGCAAGTTCTCCCACGTAAAAAGATGAGAGAGGCCTGTAATTTTCAACATAGGTACACTTCAACTATGACAGACAAAATGAGAAAAAAAAAAATCCAGAAAATCACATTGTAGGATTTTTAATGAATTTATTTGCAAATTATAGTGGGGGGGTGGGGGGTGATTTAGTCTCCAGACAAGTAGCATCAACAACCAGTTGGTTTCTAAAAGACATGTGGTCGAGGAGGCCGACTGAACTATGTGGCTCCTTTCCAAAACCAATGCTTCCCGTTTCCCCTCATAGACCTTTGTGTATAGGGAAAGAAAAAACTTCTGAGGAGGGGGGGGAAGAGGGGGGGAGAGAGAGGGGGATGAAAATGATAGGGGGGAGGGGGGATGAAGATGGGGGGGGGAGGGAAGGAAAGGATGAGAGAGAGGGGAGGAAGATGGGGGGAGAGAGGGAGGGATGAAAATGATAGAGGGGGAGAGGGGGATGAAGATGGGAGGGGGAGGGGGGAAAGGGGAGAGAGAGGGGAGGAAGATGGGGGGAAGAAGATGGGGGGAAGAAGTTGGGGGGGAAGAAGATGGGGGAAGAAGATGGGGGGTGAAGATGGGAAAAGGGGAAGATGGGGGAAGAGAGGGGGAAGAGAGGGGAAGATTGTCTTTACGATGCTTAAGTTCACAACCCTTTCATGGTTCAACTGCTCACTGTTCAGACCAGGAGGCAGAGACTACATCCCAAATGGCACCAGGTTGAAGGGTAAAGGGCTGTACCAGGTTGATAAAGGAGCTGTACCAGGTTGAAGGGCTGTAAAAGGGTAAAGCTGTACCAGGTTGAAGGGTAAAGGGGCTGTACCAGGCTTACCAGAAGGGTAAAGGGCTGCCAGGTTGAAGGGTAAAGGGGTTGTACCAGGTTGAAGGGTAAAGGGGCTGTACCAGGTTGAAGGAGTAAAGGGGCTGTACCAGGTTGAAGGGGTAAGGGGCTGTACCAGGTTGAAGGGTAAGGGCTGTACCAGGTTGAAGGGTGAAGGGGCTGTACCAGGTTGAAGGGTGAAGGGGGCTGTACCAGGTTGAAGGGTAAAGCTGTACCAGGTTGAAGGGTAAAGGGGCTGTACCAGGTTGAAGGGTAAAGGGCTGTACCAGGTTGAAGGGTGAAGGGGCTGTACCAGGTTGAAGGGTAAAGGGGCTGTACCAGGTTGAAGGGTAAGGGGCTGTACCAGGTTGAAGGGTAAAGGGGCTGTACCAGGTTGAAGGGTAAAGGGGCTGTACCAGGTTGAAGGGTCAGGTTGGCTGTACCAGGTTGAAGGAAGGGGCTGTACCAGGTTGAAGGGTAAAGGGTTGTACCAGGTTGAAGGGTAAAGGGCTGTACCAGGTTGAAGGGTAAAGGGCTGTACCAGGTTGAAGGGGCTGTACCAGGTTGAAGGGTAAAGGGCTGTACCAGGTTGAAGGGTAAGGGGCTGTACCAGGTTGAAGTTGAAGGAAGTAAAGGGCTGTACCAGGTTGAAGGGTAAAGGGGTGTACCAGGTTGAAGGGTAAAGGGGCTGTACCAGGTTGAAGGGTAAAGGGGCTGTACCAGGTTGAAGGGGCTGTAAAGGGGCTTGTACCAGGTTGAAGGGTGAAGGGGCTGTACCAGGTTGAAGAAAGGTAAAGGGGCTGTACCAGGTTGAAGGGTAAAGGGGCTGTACCAGGTTGAAGGGTAAAGGGCTGTACCAGGTTGAAGGGTGAAGGGGTTGTACCAGGTTGAAGGGTAAAGGGCTGTACCAGGTTGAAGGGGCTGTACCAGGTTGAAGGGTAAAGCTGTACCAGGTTGAAGGGTAAAGAGGGCTGTACCAGGTTGAAGGGTGAAGGGTTGTACCAGGTTGAAGGGTAAAGCTGGGCTGTACCAGGTTGAAGGGTGAAGGGGCTGTACCAGGTTGAAGGGTAAAGGGGCTGTACCAGGTTGAAGGGTAAAGGGGCTGTACCAGGTTGAAGGGTAAAGTAAGGTTGAAGGGGAAAGGTTGTACCAGGTTGAAGGGTAAAGGGGTTGTACCAGGTTGAAGGGTAAAGGGGCTGTACCAGGTTGAAGGGTAAAGGGGCTGTACCAGGTTGAAGGGTAAAGGGGCTGTACCAGGTTGAAGGTGAAGGGTTGTACCAGGTTGAAGGGTAAAGGGGCTGTACCAGGTTGAAGGGTAAAGGGGCTGTACCAGGTTGAAGGGTGAAGGGCTGTACCAGGTTGAAGGGTAAAGGGCTGTACCAGGTTGAAGGGTGAAGGGCTGTACCAGGTTGAAGGTGGGGCTGTACCAGGCTGCTGTACCAGGTTGAAGGGTAAAGGGGCTGTACCAGGTTGAAGGGTAAGGGGCTGTAAGGTTGAAGGGGCTGTACCAGGTTGAAGGGTAAAGGGGCTGTCAAGGTTGAAGGGGCTGTAAGGTTGAAGTTGTACCAGGTTGAAGGGTAAAGGGGCTGTACCAGGTTGAAGGGGATAAAAGGGTAAAGGGGTTGTACCAGGTTGAAGGGTAAAGGGGTTGTACCAGGTTGAAGGGGCTGTACCAGGTTGAAGGGTAAAGAGGCTGTACCAGGTTGAAGGGTAAGGGGCTGTACCAGGTTGAAGGGGGGCTGTACCAGGTTGAAGGGTAAAGGGGCTGTACCAGGTTGAAGGGTAAAGGGGCTGTACCAGGTTGAAGGGTAAGGGGGCTGTACCAGGTTGAAGGGTGAAGGGGCTGTACCAGGTTGAAGGGTAAAGGGGGCTGTACCAGGTTGAAGGGTAAAGGGGCTGTACCAGGTTGAAGGCAAGGGGGTAAAGGGGCCAGGTTGAAGGGTAAAGGGGCTGTACCAGGTTGAAGGGTAAAGGGGCTGTACCAGGTTGAAGGGTAAAGGGGCTGTACCAGGTTGAAGGGTGAAGGGGCTGTACCAGGTTGAAGGGTAAAGGGGCTGTACCAGGTTGAAGGGTAAAGGGCTGTACCAGGTTGAAGGGTGTAAGGTTGAAGGGTAAAGGGCTGTACCAGGTTGAAGGGTAAGGGCTGTACCAGGTTGAAGGTAAAGGGGCTGTACCAGGTTGAAGGGTAAAGGGCTGTACCAGGTTGAAGGGTAAAGGCTGTACCAGGTTGAAGGGTAAAGGGGCTGTACCAGGTTGAAGGGTAAGAGGCTGTACCAGGTTGAAGGGTAAAGGGGCTGTACCAGGTTGAAGGGTAAAGGGGCTGTACCAGGTTGAAGGGTAAAGGGGCTGTACCAGGTTGAAGGTAAAGGGGCTGTACCAGGTTGAAGGGTAAAGGGGTTGTACACCAGGTTGAAGGGTAAAGGGGCTGTACCAGGTTGAAGGGTTGTACCAGGTTGAATGGTAAAGAGGCTGTACCAGGTTGAAGGGTAAAGGCTGCTGTACCAGGTTGAAGGGTAAAGAGGCTGTACCAGGTTGAAGGGTAAAGGGGCTGTACCAGGTTGAAGGGTAAAGGGGTTGTACCAGGTTGAAGGGTAAAGGGGCTGTACCAGGTTGAAGGGTAAAGGGTAAAGGGGCTGTACCAGGTTGAAGGGGCTGTACCAGGTTGAAGGGTAAA
>NW_027008717.1:0-22500 GCF_036934945.1 Oncorhynchus masou masou
ATTAACCTCTAGCTGACTGACTGACTGACTGACCATTAACCTCTAGCTGACTGACTGATCATTAACCTTTAGCTGACTGACTGACTGATCATTAACCTCTAGCTGACTGACTGAGTGGACAGGACCTCTAGCTGACTGACTGAGTGGACAGGACCTCTAGCTGACTGACTGACTGGACAGGACCTCTAGACTGACTGGACAGGACCTCTAGCTGACTGGCTGAGTGGACAGGACCTCTAGCTGACTGACTGACTGGACAGGACCTCTAGCTGACTGACTGAGTGGACAGGACCTCTAGCTGACTGACTGAGTGGACAGGACCTCTAGCTGACTGACTGACTGGACAGGACCTCTAGCTGACTGATTGACTGGACAGGACCTCTAGCTGACTGACTGACTGGACAGGACCCAGGTCTACCAGGCTCACTTCCCTTACATCACTGTTTTCCTCCCAAACACACATTCCAGACCAAGGCTCTATTAAAACATGAGACCAGGGTGATAATGCATCTGGAATTATAGTAATGGAGACGGTTTGGTTTCAGGGATCAGTATTAGAGTGCGTCCCAAATAGCAGACTGTCCCCTATATAGGGCACTACGTCTGACTAGGGCCAATAAGGACTAGTGTGTCATTTCGGACTCAGCCATTATGTGTCACAGGAAAGTCCCGGGCGTTCTACCGTCTCAGCCAGCTCCAGAACATTTTAAGTGGGATTACCCATGGTTGGATGGCTGATTTTGGGTAATCTCTGGGTGACTGGGGTGGGAGGATGATGGTGGTGGGGCCACATGCCCAGGGACAAGGGGCAGCACACAGGACCTCTCTCCGTCTGTTGCCTTGTTGTGCTGGGATAGATACTGCCCAAACTGCCCGCTAGGCCATGCCACGGTTGGTTGTTAGTACAGGAGCAACATAGCAGATCTGACACCACAGAGATATACCAAACCAACCCTAACCAGACTGATCTGACACCACAGGGTCCAAATCACACCAAACCTAACCAGACTGATCTAACACCACAGCGATATACCAAACCAACCCTAACCAGACTGATCTGACACCACAGGGTCCAAACCACACCAAACCTAAACAGACTGATCTAACACCACAGCGATATACCAAACCAACCCTAACCAGACTGATCTGACACCACAGGGTCCAAACCACACCAAACCTAACCAGACTGATCTAACACCACAGGGATATACCACACCAACCCTAACCAGACTGATCTGACACCACAGGGTCCAAACCACACCAACCATAACCAGACTGATATGACACCACAGATATATACCACACCACACCAACCCTAACCAGACTGATCTGACACCACAGGGTCCAAACCACACCAACCATAACCAGACTGATATGACACCACAGATATATACCACACCAACCCTAACCAGACTGATCTGACACCACAGGGTCCAAACACTTCAAGGAGATCAAAATGCAAGTTCCCAGAGGGACCCACCTGAAAGTCAACTGGCAATTGCCTCTCTGTTGAACCAGCCACCAGTGAACCAGACTCCAGTGAACCAGCCACCAGTGAACCAGCCACCAGTGAACCAGACTCCAGTGAACCAGCCACCAGTGAAACAGCCACCAGTGAACCAGACTCCAGTGAACCAACCTCCAGTGAACCAGCCTCCAGTGAACCAACCTCCAGTGAACCAGCCTCCAGTGAACCAACCTCCAGTGAACCAGCCTCCAGTGAACCAGCCTCCAGTGAACCAGACACCAGTGAACCAGCCACCAGTGAACCAGACTCCAGTGAACCAGACACCAGTGAACCAGACACCAGTGAACCAGACACCAGTGAACCAGACACCAGTGAACCAGACTCCAGTGAACCAGACTCCAGTGAACCAGCCACCAGTGAACCAGACACCAGTGAACCAGACTCCAGTGAACCAGCCACCAGTGAACCAACCTCCAGTGAACCAGCCTCCAGTGAACCAACCTCCAGTGAACCAGCCACCAGTGAACCAGACTCCAGTGAACCAGACTCCAGTGAACCAGACTCCAGTGAACCAGCCACCAGTGAACCAGACTCCAGTGAACCAGACTCCAGTGAACCAGCCACCAGTGAACCAGACACCAGTGAACCAGACACCAGTGAACCAGACTCCAGTGAACCAGACTCGAGTGGATCAGACTCCAGTGAACCAGACTCCAGTGGATCAGACTCCAGTGAACCAGACTCCAGTGAACCAGACTCCAGTGAACCAGACTCCAGTGAACCAGACTCCAGTGAACCAGACTCCAGTGAGAGATATTACAGCTACAGAGATCCGGATCAAGATGTCTCCTGAGTTTTTATGTGGTACAGTCATTCAGCTGACAGGGTCCATGTAACCATGGCTGACATGTTAGTTCATTCGGGGAAGCTGGGAGCTGTCAAGAGGTTGAGTTGTTCTCCATCAGATAAGATGGAAGAGAAGCACACAGCGGGAACACATTTAGCACAGCGGGACCGGGAACACACAGAGGCAGGTCGCTACGGAAATGTACTGCTCAGCAAGGAAGGGCAGACACAGCGCGCTCAATAGGGAGGGTAGACGGCGCTCCACTCCAAACGCCACAGCTAACAGGTCAACAGGTCAAGCAGACTCCAGTTAGACAGCAAGGTCAAACCCAGAAGCAAATCAAATTAACATTCCTCAATTATCACCCTACGCATGACTTTCTCTCTTGTTAATATCTCATTCTCTAAATCCCTCTAAATCTCTCTCTGTCTCTCTCTGTCTCTCTCCTGTCTCTCTGTCTCTCTCCTGTCTCTCTCTCTCTCTCCTCTCTCTCTCTCTCTCTCTCTCTCTCTCTCTCTCTCTCTCTCTCTCTGCCTCTCTCTCTCTCTCTCTCTCTCTGTCTCTCTCTGTCTCTCTCTCCTGTCTCTCTCTGTCTCTCTGTCTCTCTCTCTCTCTGCCTCTCTCTCTCTCTCTCTGCCTCTCTCTCTCTCTCTAACTCTCTCTCTCTCTAACTCTCTGTCTCTCTCTGTCTCTCTCTCTCTCTCTGGCTCTCTCTAACTCTCTCTCATTCTAAACAATAAAAATTAACAGTAGACATGTCAGAAGTTTCAAAACTCTGAAAATCTCTCTATATATCTCTGCCTCTCTTTTTCTCTCTGAAAGGACTCAAGATAAAATAAATCTGTCTCTCTCTCTCTGTCTTCTCTCTCTCTCTGTCTCTCTTTTGTCTCTTTCTCTCTCTCTGATGGCACACTGTCTTTCTCTCTGTCTCTCTCTCTCTCTGTCTCTCTCTCTCTCTAACTCTTTCTCTCTCTGTCTCTCTAACTCTCTGTATCTCTCTGTCACTCTCTCTCTCTCTAACTCTCTCTCAATTCAATTCAATTATTGGCATGGGAAACATGTGTTAACATTGCCAAAGCAAGTGAGGTAGATAATATATAAAGTGAAATAAACTTTTTATGATAAGAAGCCTATACTAGAGAAATGTGATGTTTAAATGAAACAAGTCTGTCAATATGGGGGATTGTTAAAAGGACAATATGCAGCACATTACTGTTGGGAACGTACCGTTCTGTTTATCATTATCGCAGTCTGAATGTTTGCCTCCTTGACAGTGGTAAATGAGAGTGGGAGCACTGGAGAACTCTGGGTATTATCTGGATGACCTGAGACCTCCCTCCCCTGAGACCTCACTCCCCCTCCCCTTACCCTGAGACCTCACTCCCCTTTCCCTGAGAAGTCACTCCCCCTCCCCTTCCCCTGAGACCTCACTCCCCTTCCCCTGAGACCTCACTCCCCCTCCCCTGATACCTCACTCCCCTTCACTTGATACCTCACTCCCCCTCCCCTGATACCTCACTCCCCCTCCCCTGAGACCTCACTCCCCTTCCCGATACCTCACTCCCCCTCCCCTGATACCTCACTCCCCCTCCCCTGAGACCTCACCCCTTCCCTGAGACCTCACTCCCCTTCCCCTGAGACCTCACTCCCCTCCCCTGATACCTCACTCCCCTCCCCTGATACCTCACTCCCCCTCCCCTGATACCTCACTCCCCCTCCCCTGAGACCTCACTCCCCCTCCCCTGATACCTCACTCCCTTCCCTGAGACCTCACTCCCCCTCCCCTGATACCTCACTCCCCCTCCCCCTGAGACCTCACTCCCCCTCCCCTGAGACCTCACTCCCCTCCCCTGAGACCTCACTCCCCCTCCCCTGAGACCTCACTCCCCTCCCCTGAGACCTCACTCCCCTTCCCTGATACCTCACTCCCCCTCCCCTGAGACCTCACTCCCCTCCCCTGATACCTCACTCCCCCTCCCCTCCCCTGATAACTCACTCCCCCTTCCCCTGAGACCTCACTCCCCTCCCCTGATACCTCACTCCCCCTCCCCTGAGACCTCACTCCCCCTCCCCTTCCCCTGATAACTCACTCCCCTTCCACCGAGACCTCACTCCCCCTCCCCTTCCCCTGATACCTCACTCCCCCTCCCCTCCCCTGATACCTCACTCCCCTCCCCTGATACCTCACTCCCTGAGACCTCACTCCCCCTCCCCTGATACCTCACTCCCCCTCCCCTGAGACCTCACTCCCCCTCCCCTGAGACCTCACTCCCGCTCCCCTCCCCTGATACCTCACTCCCCTCCCCTGAGACCTCACTCCCCCTCCCCTGAGACCTCACTCCCCCTCCCCTGAGACCTCACTCCCCCTCCCCTGATACCTCACTCCCCTCCCCTGAGACCTCACTCCCCTTCCCCTGATACCTCACTCCCCCTCCCCTGATACCTCACTCCCACTCCCCTGAGACCTCACTCCCCTTCCCCTGAGACCTCACTCCCGGGAGACCTCACTCCCCTGAGACCTCACTCCCCCTCCCCTGAGACCTCACTCCCCCTCCCCTGAGACCTCACTCCCCTGAGACCTCACTCCCCCTCCCCTGAGACCTCACTCCCCCTCCCCTGAGACCTCACTCCCCCTCCCCTGATACCTCACTCCCCCTCCCCTGATACCTCACTCCCCTTCCCATGATACCTAACTCACCTCCCCTGAGACCTCACTCCCCTTCCCCTGAGACCTCACTCCCCCTCCCCTGAGACCTCACTCCCCTCCCCTGAGATCTCACTCCCCTCCCCTGATACCTAACTCCCCTCCCATGAGACCTCACTCCCCTCCCCTGAGACCTCACTCCCCTCCCCTGATACCTCACTCCCCTTCCCATGATACCTCACTTCCCCTCCCCTGAGACCTCACTCCCCCTCCCCTGAGACCTCACTCCCCTGAGACCTCACTCCCCTGAGACCTCACTCCCCTCCCCTGAGACCTCACTCCCCCTCCCCTGAGACCTCACTCCCCCTCCCTGAGACCTCACTCCCCTTCCCCTGATACCTACTCCCCCTCTGATACCTCACTCCCCCTCCCCTGATACCTCACTCCCCTCCCCTGATACCTCACTCCCCCCCTTCCCACTCCCCCTCCCTGATACCTCACTCCCCTCCCCTGAGATCCTCACTCCCCCTCCCCTCCTCTGATACCTCACTCCCCCTCCACTGAGACCTCACTCCCCTCCCCTGAGACCTCACTCCCCTCCCTGAGACCTCACTCCCCCTCCCATGAGACCTCACTCCCCCTCCCCTGAGACCTCACTCCCCCTCCCTGAGACCTCACTCCCCTCCCCCTGAGACCTCACTCCCCTCCCCTGAGACCTCACTCCCCTTCCCCTGATACCTCACTCCCCCTCCCCTGATACCTCACTCCCCCTCCCCTGATACCTCACTCCCCTTCCCCTGATACCTCACTCCCCCTCCCCTGATACCTCACTCCCCTTCCCCTGATACCTCACTCCCCTTCCCCTGAGACCTCACTCCCCCCCCTCCCCTGAGACCTCACTCCCCTCCCCTGATACCTCACTCCCCTTCCCCTGAGACCTCACTCCCCCCCCTCCCCTGAGACCTCCTCCCTCTCCCCTGATACCTCACTCCCCCTCCCCTGATACCTCACTCCCCTTCCCCTGATACCTCACTCCCCTTCCCCTGAGACCTCACTCCCCCTCCCCCCTGAGACCTCACTCCCCCTCCCCTGATACCTCACTCCCCCTCCCCTGAGACCTCACTCCCCTTCCCCTGAGACCTCACTCCCCCTCCCCTGAGACCTCACTCCCCCTCCCCTTCCCCTGAGACCTCACTCCCCTCCCCTGAGACCTCACTCCCCTTCCCCTGATACCTCACTCCCCTTCCCCTGATACCTCACTCCCCTTCCCCTGATACCTCACCCCCTCCCCTGATACCTCACTCCCCTTCCCCTGATACCTCACTCCCCCTCCCCTGATACCTCACTCCCCTTCCCCTGATACCTCACTCCCCTTCCCCTGAGACCTCACTCCCCCTCCCCTGAGACCTCACTCCCCCTCCCCTGATACCTCACTCCCCCTCCCCTGATACCTCACTCCCCTTCCCCTGAGACCTCACCCCCCCCCCTGAGACCTCACTCCCCCTCCCCCTCCCCTGAGACCTCACTCCCCTCCCCTGAGACCCTCCTCCCCTTCCCCTGATACCTCACTCCCCTTCCCCTGATACCTCACTCCCCCTCCCCTGAGACCTCACTCCCCCTCCCCTGATACCTCACTCCCCCTCCCCTGATACCTCACTCCCCCTCCCCTGAGACCTCACTCCCCCTCCCCTGAGACCTCACTCCCCCTCCCCTGATACCTCACTCCCCCCTCCCCCTGAGACATCACTCCCCCTCCCCTGAGACCTCACTCCCCCTCCCCTGAGACCTCACTCCCCTTCCCCTGAGACCTCACTCCCCCTCCCCTGAGACCTCACTCCCCCCCCTCCCCTGAGACCTCAGTCCCCCTCCCCTGAGACCTAACTCCCCCTCCCCCTGAGACCTCACTCCCACTCACCTTCCCCTGAGACCTCACTCCCCTCCCCTGAGACCTCACTCCCCTTCCCCTGAGACCTCACTCCCCCTCCCCCGAGACCTCACTCCCCCTCCCCTGAGAACTCACTCCCCCTCCCCTGAGACCTCACTCCCCTTCCCCTGATACCTCACTCCCCTTCCCCTGAGACCTCACTCCCCCTCCCCTGAGACCTCACTCCCCTTCCCCTGAGATATCACTCCCCTTCCCCTGATACCTCACTCCCCTTCCCCTGAGACCTCACTCCCCCTCCCCTGAGACCTCACTCCCCCTCCCCTGAGACCTCACTCCCCTCCCCTTCCCCTGAGACCTCACTCCCCTTCCCCTGAGACCTCCCTCCCCCTCCCCTGAGACCTCACTCCCCCTCCCCTGAGACCTCACTCCCCCTCCCCTGAGACCTCACTCCCCTGAAACCTCACTCCTCTGAGACCTCACTCCCCCTCCCATCCCCTGAAACCTCACTCCACCTCCCCTGATACCTCACTCCCCCTCCCCTTCCCCTGAGACCTCACTCCCCTCCCCTGATACCTCACTCCCCTTCCCCTGAGACCTCACTCCCCCTCCCCTGATACCTCACTCCCCCTCCCCTGAGACCTCACTCCACCTCCCCTGAGACCTCACTCCCCCTCCCTTGAGACCTCACTCCACCTCCCCTGAGACCTCACTCCCCCTCCCCTGAGACCTCACTCCCCTGAAACCTCACTCCTCTGAAACCTCACTCCCCCTCCCCTGAGATCTCACTCCCCCTCCTCATACCTCACTCCCCCTCCCCTCATACCTCACTCCCCCTCCCCTGAGATCTCACTCCCCCTCCCCCTCATACCTCACTCCCCTCCCCTGAGACCTCACTCCCCCTCCCCTCCCCTCATACCTCACTCCCCCTCCCCTCATACCTCACTCCCCCTCCCCTGAGATCTCACTCCCCCTCCCCTCATACCTCACTCCCCCTCCTCTGAGACCTCACTCCCCCTCCTCTGAGATCTCACTCCCCCTCCCCTCCCCTGATACCTCATTCCCCCTCCCCATCCACTCCCCTGATACCTCACTCCCCTCCCCTGATACCTCACTCCCCTTCCCCTGAGACCTGACTCCCCCTCCCCTGAGACCTCACTCCCCTTCCCCTGAGATATCACTCCCCTTCCCCTGATACCTCACTCCCCCTCCCCTGAGACCTCACTCCCCTCCCCTGGGACCTCACTCCCCTTCCCCTGAGACCTCCCTCCCCCTCCCCTGAGACCTCACTCCCCCTCCCCTGAGACCTCACACCCCTGAAACCTCACTCCTCTGAGACCTCACTCCCCCTCCCATCCCCTGAAACCTCACTCCACCTCCCCTGATACCTCACTCCCCCTCCCCTTCCCCTGAGACCTCACTCCCCTCCCCTGATACCTCACTCCACCTCCCCTGAGACCTCACTCCACCTCCCCTGAGACCTCACTCCCCTTCCCCTGAGACCTCACTCCCCTGAAACCTCACTCCTCTGAAACCTCACTCCCCCTCCCCTGAGATCTCACTCCCCCTCCCCTCATACCTCACTCCCCCTCCCCTGAGACCTCACTCCCCCTCCCCTCATACCTCACTCCCCCTCCCCTGAGACCTCACTCCCCCTCCCTTCCCCTGAGATGTCACTCCCCTCCCCTCCTCTGAGACCTCACTCCCCCTCCTCTGATACCTCACAACCCCTCCCCTCCCCTGATACCTCACTCCCCCTCCCCATCCACTCCCCTGATACCTCACTCCCCCTCCCCTGATACCTCACTCCCCCTCCCCTCCTCTGAGACGTCACTCCCCCTCCTCTGATACCTCACAACTCCTCCCCTCCCCTGATACCTCACTCCACCTCCCCATCCACTCCCCTGATACCTCACTCCCCTTCCCCTCTTCTCTCTCCATCCCTCTTTTCTCTCGGTCCCTCCCATCTCTCATCCCTATACCTATCACGGTCTGATACCTCACCCCCCCCCCTCAACTGATACCTCACTCCCCCTCCCCTCAACTGATACCTCACTCCCCCTCCCTGAGACCTCACTCCCCCTCCCTGAGACCTCACTCCCCTTCCCCTGATACCTCACTCCCCCTCCCCTGATACCTCACTCCCCTTCCCCTGATACCTCACTCCCCTTCCCCTCTTCTCTCTCCATCCCTCCTCTCTCCATCCCTCTTTTCTCTCGGTCCCTCCCATCTCTCATCCCTATACCTATCACGGTCTGATACCTCACTCCCCTTCCCCTCTTCTCTCTCCATCCCTCTTTTCTCTCGGCCCCTCCCATCTCTCATCCCTATACCTATCACGGTCTGATACCTCACCCCCCCTCCCCTCCTCTGATACCTCACTCCCCCTCCCCTCCTCTGATACCTCACTCCACCTCCCCATCCACTCCCCTGATACCTCACTCCCCTTCCCCTCTTCTCTCTCCATCCCTCTTTTCTCTCGGCCCCTCCCATCTCTCATCCCTATACCTATCACGGTCTGATACCTCACTCCCCCTCCCCTCCTCTGATACCTCACTCCCCTTCCCCTCTTCTCTCTCCATCCCTCTTTTCTCTCGGCCCCTCCCATCTCTCATCCCTATACCTATCACGGTCTGATACCTCACTCCCCTTCCCCTCTTCTCTCTCCATCCCTTCTCTCTCCATCCCTCTTTTCTCTCGGCCCCTCCCATCTCTCATCCCTCTACCTATCACGGTCTGATACCTCACTCCCCTTCCCCTCTTCTCTCTCCATCCCCCTCCCCTCGGCCCCTCCCATCTCTCATCCCTATACCTATCACGGTCTGATACCTCACTCCCCTTCCCCTCTTCTCTCTCCATCCCCCTCCCCTCGGCCCCTCCCATCTCTCATCCCTATACCTATCACGGTCTGATACCTCACCCCCCCTCCCCTCCTCTGATACCTCACTCCCCTTCCCCTCTTCTCTCTCCATCCCCCTCCCCTCGGCCCCTCCCATCTCTCATCCCTATACCTATCACGGTCTGATACCTCACTCCCCTTCCCCTCTTCTCTCTCCATCCCCCTCCCCTCGGCCCCTCCCATCTCTCGGCCCCTCCCATCTCTCGGCCCCTCCCATCTCTCGGCCCCTCCCATCTCTCATCCCTCTACCTATCACGGTCTGCCTGACTGTCAGGACATCCACAGTGCATCAGGGAAAGTCCACCTCAGGACCGTTCTGTCCTGCCTTTGCTCTGTTCAGAAAGTAAATGACCCATGGTACCTAGCGGGCCATTTGGGACACAGACCATGTATAGTTCATTAGCAGTCATTCCAGAAAGAGAGAGTCTGTACATTTCTCCCTCAGGTATCCTCTACTGGACCTATTTGGCCTCCAGTACCACCATGAATATTCTGTTTCTGAGCTAACAGAACTCTGGGGACTTTCTGGAATACTTTCCATTCTATGGAACCTCAGAATGGAGAATTCCATTCCACCACAGAACTCTATCTCAGAACAACACTAGACACGTGTCCTGAGAGAGGCATCCTTCGAAGCAGGTTTGAGGATTTAGCCAAGTAACTTTGGTCAACTCTGAGTTTAACTCGGGGTCAACCAGTCATACGGAAGTGGCAGGGAGCCAGGCACATTTCTATGGCAACGGATCCCTCAGAACTACCCTGCACCGGGGCATGTTTGGTTTGTTTGACATTCGGCAATGTGAAAACCAACCTGGATGAAACTAACAAATACAATGTAACAAATAATCAAACTCTGATTGGAAACTATCGCTCAGAACTGTGTGTGAAAACACCATAAATGACCAGCAGACTTATAGCATCTGTTGTGGCCCTCATGAAGACGAGCAGTGATCGGGAGTCTGGGTTAGGTGAGGGTTTGGCCGGGGTCGGCCGTCATTGTAAATAACAATTTGTTCTGAACTGACTTGCCTAGTTAAATAAAAGTTATAAAAATAACAAATGAATTACAAAATGTTTTAGTTCTGTCCTTGAGCTGTTCTTGTCTATTAATGTTCTGTTTCGTGTTCTGTGATCTGTGTTCTGTGTTTTGTGTTTCGTGTTTCGTGTTCTGTGTTTTGTGTTCTGTGTTTTGCGTTCTGTGTTCTGTGGAAGAGTAGCTGCTGCTTTTGCAACATCTAATGGTGATCTTAATAAAATAAAATTAAAAACCCAACAACAACAAAACTGTCCATGCAGACATCAGCTAATGGGGTTCAACATAAAGAAGACATAATAGAAGAGAGATGTTTAAGAATCAGTAGGTGTGTTGTCCTGCACTGAGGCCGGGCCAGGACCAACACGGCTTGTTTCAACACGAGTATCTCATCTCTTCTAAGGTCGTTGGTATTACAACAACGTCATACTGTATTATTGTTAAATACGAGATGAGAGTCCAAGGCGGAATCTCAAATAGCACCCCATTCCCTACATAGCCCATAGGGCTCTGGTTAAAAGCAGTGCACTACATAGGGAATAGGGTGCCCTTTGGGACTCAGTTCAGCCCATGCATCGGTGTCTATATTAATAGCAGGTTGTCTCTGGAATGTTCTGAGGCCAAACCAAACGAAGGGTATTGGACTTGGCTCACTGTTCTGCTCTGTCGTTGTTTTCAGATAAAACAGACCAGCAGCTAGGAAAGAAAAGCTTGTGGATGACATGAAGACTCCACAGAATCAGACACAAGTACAGCACCGTTCCCTACATCCAGTCCAAATTCCCGCTCTACCCCTTCAGCTTGGTCCGAACCCTCCAGTGTTTGCAGAAAGGGTGTGGACAGATCAACAGCAGCGAAGTGGTGAGTTTCCACCCTATTTCTTCCACCTTACAGACATGCAAACATCGAAGGGTCAGGGGGGGAGGAGGAGAGGAGAGCAGATTGGGATTGAACCATATTTCTTCCACCTTACAGACATGCAAACATCGAAGGGTCAGGGGGGGAGGAGGAGTGGAGAGCAGATTGGGATTGAACCATATTTCTTCCACCTTACAGACATGCAAACATCGAAGGGTCAGGGGGGGAGGAGGAGAGGAGAGCAGATTGGGATTGAACCATATTTTATCTAGCTAGGAGACTGCCTGTCAGAGAAGGATACATGTAGAAGGAACGCCCTGCCTCTAGCTACACTACCTAACATTATATCCTTCTCTTCTCCAGTCCAGAAGGGAAAAGCTGAGCACATGGTTTACAGAACAACCATCTATCTAGAACAGCATATTCCACGACATCAATCAGAAATGTCTGTCTATAGAAATTCCTATTGCCCCATACATCCTACAGCCACTCCCATAGTTATCCATTCTGAAACTCCCATAGTTATCCATACTGCAACTCCCATAGTTATCCATACTGAAACTCCCATAGTTATCCATACTGAAACTCCCATAGTTATCCATACTGAAACTCCCATAGTTATCCATACTGAAACTACCATAGTTATCCATACTGAAACTCCCATAGTTATCCATACTGAAACTCCCATAGTTATCCATACTGAAACTCCCATAGTTATCCATACTGAAACTCCCATAGTTATCCATACTGAAACTCCCATAGTTATCCATACTGAAGCTACCATAGTTATCCATACTGAAACTCCCATAGTTATCCATACTGAAACTCCCATAGTTATCCATACTGAAACTACCATAGTTATCCATACTGAAACTACCATAGTTATCCATACTGAAACTCCCATAGTTATCCATACTGAAACTCCCATAGTTATCTATACTGAAACTCCCATAGTTATCCATACTGAAACTACCATAGTTATCCATACTGAAACTCCCATAGTTATCCATACTGAAACTCCCATAGTTATCCATACTGAAACTACCATAGTTATCCATACTGAAACTCCCATAGTTATCCATACTGAAACTCCCATAGTTATCCATACTGAAACTCCCATAGAGATACATACTGAAACTCCCATAGTTATCCATACTGAAACTCCCATTGTTATCCATACTGAAACTCCAATGGTTATCCATACTGAAACTCCCATAGAGATACATACTGAAACTCCCATAGTTATCCATACTGAAACTCCCATAGTTATCCATACTGAAACTCCCATAGAGATACATACTGAAACTACCATAGAGATACATACTGAAACTCCCATAGAGATATATACTGAAACTCCCATAGAAACATACTGAAACTCCCATAGAGATACATACTGAAACTCCCATAGAAACATACTGAAACTCCCATAGAGATACATTCTGAAACTCCCACAGAGATACATACTGAAACTCCCATAGAGATACCTACTGAAACTCCCATAGAGATACATACTGAAACTCCATTAGAGATACATACTGAAACTCCCATAGAGATACATACTGAAACTCCCATAGAGATACCTACTGAAACTCCCATAGAGATACATACTGAAACTCCCATAGAGATACATACTGAAACTCCCATAGAGATACCTACTGAAACTCCCATAGAGATACATACTGAAACTCCCATAGAGATACCTACTGAAACTCCCATAGAGATACATACTGAAACTCCCATAGAGATACATACTGAAACTCCCATAGAGATACCTACTGAAACTCCCATAGAGATACATACTGAAACTCCCATAGCTATCCATACTGAAACAATGTTAAGTCAGCGATATGAAAGGAACAAAGATGGTTGAGGTTTGAATTTCAGTGATACAAACAGCAGTCCCAGTCTACATAGATTCTGGGGGTTAGCAATGACCTCTGAGGTTCGTAAATATCCCTTAACTACTGTCCCAAGGACAAGGTGACCTGTGTAGAACTACACTCAGTGCCCTATCACCACACATCAATGCCAATTGAGTTTCAAAGTCACTAACTTAATCAGTAACGTGCTTTCCCTGTTCCTGCGAGGAAGGAGGTGATGAGGGGGGTAGTGTTTGACAACAACCTCTGTGTGAAGTGACTCGAGCAGACACTCATACTTGAGCTCACAGCAGTTAATCGTGTCATTCCATCACAAGCACAGAGACGGAGGGAGAGAGGGGGAGGGAGGGAGAGAGACTGAGACAGAGGAGAGGGGGAGGGAGAGAGGGGGGAGGGAGGGACAGAGACTGAGACAGAGGAGATGGGGAGGGAAGGAGAGAGACTGAGACAGAGGAGAGGGGGAGGGAGAGAGGGGGGAGGGAGGGACAGAGACTGAGACAGAGGAGATGGGGAGGGAGAGAGGGACAGAGACTGAGACAGAGGAGAGACAGACCGACCGACCAATATAGGGGGCAGGCTGTGGTCGCTATATAGGGAATAGGGGGCAGGCTGTGGTCACTATATAGGGAATAGGGGGCAGGCTGTGGTCACTATATAGGGAATAGGGGGCAGGCTGTGGTCACTATATAGGGAATAGGGGGCAGGCTGTGGTCACTATATAGGGAATAGGGGGCAGGCTGTGGTCACTATATAGGGAATAGGGGGCAGGCTGTGGTCACTATATAGGGAATAGGGGGCAGGCTGTGGTCACTATATAGGGAATAGGGGGCAGGCTGTGGTCACTATATAGGGAATAGGGGGCAGGCTGTGGTCACTATATAGGGAATAGGGGGCAGGCTGTGGTCACTATATAGGGAATAGGGGGCAGGCTGTGGTCACTATATAGGGAATAGGGGGCAGACTGTGGTCACTATATAGGGAATAGGGGGCAGGCTGTGGTCACTATATAGGGAATAGGGGGCAGGCTGTGGTCACTATATAGGGAATAGGGGGCAGGCTGTGGTCACTATATAGGGAATAGGGGGCAGGCTGTGGTCACTATATAGGGAATAGGGGCAGGCTGTGGTCACTATATAGGGAATAGGGGGCAGGCTGTGGTCACTATATAGGGAATAGGGGGCAGGCTGTGGTCACTATATAGGGAATAGGGGGCAGGCTGTGGTCACTATATAGGGAATAGGGGGCAGGCTGTGGTCACTATATAGGGAATAGGGGGCAGGCTGTGGTCACTATATAGGGGATAGGGGGCAGGCTGTGGTCACTATATAGGGAATAGGGGGCAGGCTGTGGTCACTATATAGGGAATAGGGGGCAGGCTGTGGTCACTATATAGGGAATGGGGGAGGGGAGAGGTAGGGAGGGAGGGAGGGAGGGATGGATGTAGGGAGGGAGGGAGGGATGATGGATGGATGGAGGGAGGGAGGGATGGAGGGAAGGATGGAGGCAGGGAGGGAGGGAGGGGGGAGAGAGGGAAGGAGGGATGGAGGGAGATAGGCAGGGAGGGAGGGAGGGAGAGAGGTAGGGAGGGAGGGATGGAGGGAGAGAGGTAGGGGGAGGGAGGGAGGGAGGTAGGGAGGTAGGGAAGGAGGGATGGAGGGAGAGATGGGGGGAGGGATGGAGGGAGAGAGGGGGAGGGAGGGACAGAAGTAGGGAGGAGGGATCGAGGGAGAGAGGAAGGGAGGGACGGATGGAGGGAGTGGGAGGGAGAGAGGGAGGGAGGTGAGAGACGGGGGGAGGGAGGGAGGGAGGTGAGAGAGGGGGAGGGAGGGATGGAGGGAGGGAGGTAGTAGGGAGGTAGGGATGGAGGGAGAGAGGGAGGGATGTAGGGAGGGAGGGATGGATGGAGGGAGGGATGTAGGGAGGAAGGGATGGATGGAGGGATGGATGGAGGGATGGATGGAGGGATGGATGGAGGGAAGTAGGGAGGGAGGAATGGAGGGAGGGAAGTGGAGGGAGGGATGGATGGAGGGAGGGATGGAGGGAGGGAGGGATGGAGGTAGTTAGGGAGGGAGGGAGGGAAGTAGGGATGGATGGAGGGAGGTAGGAGGGAGGGAGGGAGGGAGGGAGGGAGGGAGGGAGGGAGGGAGGGAGGGAGGGATGGAGGGATGGAGGGAGGTAGGGATGGAGGGAGGGAGGAGGTAGGTAGGGAGGGAGGGATGGAGGGAGAGAGGGGGGAGGGAGGGATGGAGGGAGAGAGGTAGGGAGGGAAGTAGGGAGGGAGGAATGGAGGGAAGTAGGGAGGGAGGGAGGGCGGGATGGAGGGAGGTAGGGATGGAGGGAGGGAGGAGGTAGGTAGGGAGGGAGGGATGGAGGTAGGTAGGGAGGAGGGAGGGATGGAGGGAGAGAGGGGAGGGAGGGATGGAGGGAGGGAGAGAGGTAGGTAGGGAGGGAGGGATGGAGGGAGAGAGGTAGGAGGGAGGGATGGAGGGAGGAGAGGTAGGGAGGGAGGGATGGAGGGAGAGATGTAGGGAGGGAGGGATGGAGGGAAGTAGGGATGGAGGGAGCGAGAGAGGTAGAAAGGGAGGGAGGGATGGAGGGAGAGAGGGGGAGGGGTGGAGGGAGAGAGAGGTAGGGAGGGAGGGATGGAGGGAGGGATGGAGGGGGGGGAGGGATGGATGGGGAGAGAGGTAGGGAAGGAGGGATGGAGGGAGGGATGGAGGGAGAGAGGTAGGTAGGGAGGGATGGATGGAGGGATAGAGGGAGAGAGGTAGGTAGGGAGGGAGGGATGGAGGGAGGGGGGAGGGAGGGAGAAAGGTAGGTAGGGAGGTAGGTAGGTAGGGAGGGAGGTAGGTAGTTAGGGAGGGAGGGAGGGAGGAGGGAGGGAAGCTGGGTACCTGATGTTGTGTTACTCATGTTAGCTTTCTCTATCTCTCTCTCTCCTTCCCTCTGTCTCCCTACCTACCAACATCCTCCCAGGGACCTACCCAGGGAGGGAGGGAGGGACCCACCACCCACCTAGGTACCCAGGTACCTAGGTAGGAGGGAGGGACCCACCTACCCACCCAGGCCTGAGGCCAGGGAGGGAGGGCCCACCTGCCTGGCCTGCCTGCCACCCACCCACCCACCCACCTGCCTGCCCACCCACCTGCCTGCCCACCCACCCACCCACCTGCCACCCTGCCCACCCACCCTGCCTGCCTGCCTGCCCACCTGCCTGCCTGCCTGCCTGCCTGCCTGCCCACCTGCCACCCTGAAAACCCACCCACCCACCCACCTGCCTGCCACCCACCCACCTGCCTGCCTGCCTGCCTGCCTGCCTGCCTGCCTGCCTGACCTGCCTGCCTGCCCACCCACCCAAGACCCACCCACCTGCCACCCACCTGCCTGCCACCCACCCTCCCTGCCTGCCACCTGCCTGCCCCTGCCCACCCTGCCTCCCCACCTGCCTGCCTGTCACCTGCCTACAGAACCCACCTACCCAGCCACCTACCTACCCACCTACCTGATCCTATCCACTAAAATTACCTAAAAGAAATCCCACCTACCTCACCCTACCTACCCACTCTGTTACATCCCTGCCTCCATCCATCCCCCTCCCTCCCTGCCTCCTTTCTCAGAAAAGGCTATTTAAGTAAATTAAGCAGAAAATCAGTCAGAAAATGAATTATCCAGCCTTCTAATCTCAGGACCGCACGCTGATCAAGAGGGCAGATTATCACACTAAAATTACAGTTATAAAAGAAATCCCCCTCCAACCATGGTCACCCTACCTACCCACTCTGTCAGCTTCCCAAATGGCTCACTATTCCCTATATAGTGCACTAATTTAGACAAGAGCCCTATGGAACCCTATTCCCTATATAGTGCACTACTTTAAGAGCACATGGGACTAGAGGTTCCTATGGGCTCTATTCTAAATAGTGCATTCTATAGACAAGGGTTCCATGAGGCAAGTCTAAAGTAGTGCATTCTATAGGGGATAGGGTTTCATAGGGCTCTTGTCTAAATTAGTGCATTCTATAGGGGATAGGGTTTCATAGGGCTCTTGTCTAAATTAGTGCATTCTATAGGGGATAGGGTTTCATAGGGCTCTTGTCTAAAGTAGTGCATTCTATAGGGGATAGGGTTTCATAGGGCTCTGGTCTAAAGTAGTGCATTCTATAGGGGATAGGGTTTCATAGGGCTCTGGTCTAAAGTAGTGCATTCTATAGGGGGTAGGGAGCCATTTGAGACATGCTCACTCTACCCTTTCTGTCTGGCCAAGGTCAACCAAGGAGGCGACTGCTCCTCACAAATCAATATAGATACACAAGCAGCCTTCAATTATATCTCAAGTGTTGTTGGTGTTATGTACTAATCAAAGTGATAATGGCCTTTCCCCAAAACCCTCTAATAACCGACGCCTTTCAATGCATCTCAAATAGCACCCTAATTCCCACATAGCCCATATTGACCCTGGTCAAACGTAGTGCACTATATAGGGGATAGGGTGCCACATTTGGGACGCAGGGGGAACTGAACTCTCTCAAAGGGCCACAGTACATCTCCGCAGCTTGAAAACCCGTGGAACAAAATAACCATTCAGCATCTCCTAGCAACAAAGGAAGCCATTCACACAGCCACTCACAACACAGCTGCTGTTCTTTTCAGAATTACACTTCAAGTCTACTGTTCAGAGTGAATGAATCAGCTCCAAGTGAATCAGCTCCAAGTGAATCAGCTCCAAGGAATTGTTCCTTTTTCTACTGTTCAGAGTGAATGAATCAGCTCTAAGTGAATCAACTCCAAGGTATTGTTCCCTTTTCTACTGTTCAGAGTGAATGAATCAGCTCTAAGTGAATCAACTCCAATGTATTGTTCCCTTTTCTACTGTTCAGAGTGAATGAATAAGCTCTAAGTGAATCAGCTCCAAGTGAATCAGCTCCAAGGAATTGTTCCCTTTTCTACTGTTCAGAGTGAATGAATCAGCTCAAAGTGAATCAACTCCAAGGTATTGATCCCTTTTCTACTGTTCAGAGTGAATGAATCAGCTCCAAGGAATTGTTCCCTTTTCTACTGTTCAGAGTGAATGAATCCGTTCCAAGTGAATCAGCTCCAAGTGAATCAGCTCCAAGTGAATCAGCTCCGAGTGAATCAGCTCCAAGTGAATCAGCTCCAAGTGAATCAGCTCCAAGTGAATCAGCTCCAAGGAATTGCTACAGTTTCCTTTTCTATTTCCAGAAACATATTGTATCTGTCCTCAGAGCATGTGCAGACCAGCTGGCTGAAGTCTTTACGGATATATTCAATCTCTCCCAGTCTGCTGTCTCCACCTGCTTCCATATGTCCACCATTAGTGATAATGGCGCCAGAGGGGATGGCTGACGTTTTAAGGGCTACTAACCAACTGCGTTATTTCGTTTGTCTCTTCGCATCGTTTGTAACTTGTTTTGTACATAATGTTGCTGCAACCCGTCTCTTATGACCGAAAAGAGATTCTGGGCATCAGAACAGTGATTATTGACAAGATATTCTACTTCCCCGAGACCAGGCCCAAGACGGAAACACAGGGTGAGGAGGTCGGGGTGCCTTGTGAGAATTCATCTGCGAGTGGGTAACCCGCTTCTACCATTCGTCCTATTGGCCAACGTGCCAATCACTGGAGAATAAACTGGATGATCTACGAATGCTAAATGACTTAAATGTCTATCCTACCAACGGGACATTAAAAACTGTAATATCTTATGTTTCACCGAGTCGCGGCTGAACGACAACACGGATACTCACTTTGTGTTGGTTATGAGTCACAATGCTACTCACTTTGTGTTGGTTATGAGTCACAATGCTACTCACTTTGTGTTGGTTATGAGTCACAATGCTACTCACTTTGTGTTGGTTATGAGTCACAATGCTACTCGTGTTGTGTTGGTTATGAGTCACAATGCTACTCACTTTGTGTTGGTTATGAGTCACAATGCTACTCACTTTGTGTTGGTTATGAGTCACACTGCTACTCACTTTGTGTTGGTTATGAGTCACAATGCTACTCGTGTTGTGTTGGTTATGAGTCACAATGCTACTCACTTTGTGTTGGTTATGAGTCACAATGCTACTCGTGTTGTGTTGGTTATGAGTCACAATGCTACTCACTTTGTGTTGGTTATGAGTCACAATGCTACTCACATTGTGTTGGTTATGAGTCACTCACCTTGTGTTGGTTATGAGTCACTCACCTTGTGTTGGTTATGAGTCACAATGCTACTCGTGTTGTGTTGGTTATGAGTCACAATGCTACTCACTTTGTGTTGGTTATGAGTCACAATGCTACTCACATTGTGTTGGTTATGAGTCACTCACCTTGTGTTGGTTATGAGTCACTCACCTTGTGTTGGTTATGAGTCACTCACCTTGTGTTGGTTATGAGTCACTCAACTTGTGTTGGTTATGAGTCACTCACCTAGTGTTGGTTATGAGTCACTCACATTGTGTTGGTTATGAGTCACTCATGTTGTGTTGGTTATGATTCACTCACGTTGTGTTGGTTGTACTCAGGTCCTCTTTGTCTGGTCTCTATCTCCTCATAGACTGGTGCTGGTCCCTCTCTGCAGACCTGCTGGTACTCTCTCCTCAGCTGCTGGATACGATCCACACTACTGTAGCAGACAGAGAGCAGGGTTAGGGGTTAGAGTTGGACCCGTTGGGGCGGTATGCAAACTGAAGTGGGTCTAGGGTGGCCGGTAAGGTGGTGGTGATATGATCCTTGACTAGCCTCTCAAAAGCACTTCATGATGACAGAAGTGAGTGCTACGGGGCGACAGTCATTTAGTTCAGTTGTGTTTGCCTTCCTGGGTACAGGAACAATGGTGACCATCTTGAAGCATGTGTGGACAGCAAACTGGGATAGGAAGCGATTGAATATGTCCGTAAACACATATTTTTGTAGTCTGTGATTTCTTGTTGACCCTGCCACATACGTCTCGTGTCTGAGCCATTGACTCCACTTTGTCCCTGTACTGGCATTTTGCTTGTTTGATTGCCTTGCGAAGGGAATAACTACACTGTTTATATCCGGCCATATTCCCAGACCTCTTTCCATGGATAAATGAAGTGGTTTCAGTTTGTGCGAATGCCGCCATCCATCTGGTTAGGGAAGGTTTTAATAGTCACAGTGGGTACAACGTCTCCAATGCACTTCCTGATAAACTCACTCACAGAGTCAGCGTATAGGTCCATGTTGTTCTCTGAGACTGATCGGAACATATCCCAGTCCTCGTGATCCCCCAAAAAATCTTGAACCGTGGATTCCGATTGGTCAGACCAGCGTTGAATAGTTCTTGTCACTGGTAGATCATGTTTGAGTTTCTGCCTATTAGACGGTAGGAGCTTGATGGCGTCGTGGTCGGATTTACCGAAGGGAGGGCTTTGCATGCATCACGGAAGTAAGAGTAGCAGTGATCGAGTGTATTACCCCCGCGAGTACTACAATCAATATTCTGATAGAATTTAGGTTGCCTTGTTCTCAAATTTGCTTTGTTAAAATCCCAAGCTACAATAAATGCAGCCTTCAAATGCATGTTTTCCAGAGTCCAGTCAATTTCCTTGTAGTTCCTTGAGGGCCGTCGTGGTGTCTGCTTGAGGGGGAACGTACATATCTGTGATGATAACTGACGAGAATTCTCTTGGTAGGTAAAATGACTGTAATTTGATTGTAAGTAATTCTAGGTTGGGTGAGCAGAAGGACTTGAGTTCCTGTACGTTGTTATGATTACACCATGAGTCGTTAATCATGGAGCACCCTTCCTCTTCCTAGAGAGGTGTTTATCTCTGTCGGCGCGATTCATGGAGAAGCCCGGAAGCTGAACCGATTCTGACAACATATCCTGAGTGAGACATGTCTCTGTGAAACAGAGGATGTTACAATCTCTGATGTCTCTCTGGAAGGCAACCCTTGCTCGAATTTTGGCCAACCTTGTTGTCAAATGACTGGACATTGGCGAGTAGTATACTCGGGACCGGAGGGCGGTGGGCACATGTACGGCGCACGTCTGCCCCTTCTGTGGCGCTGTTGTTTTGGGGTGGCTTCTGGGATTAGATCCATTGCCCTGGGTGATGGTCCCAAACAGAGGATCCACTTCTGGAAAGTCGTATTCCTGGTCGTAATGTTGGTGAGTTCACGTTGCTCTAATATCCAATAGTTCCTCCCTATGTAATAAGACTTAACATTTCCTGTAAAAAAATAAAAAATAAAATAAAAATAAATAAAAATACTGCATAGTATCCTAAGAACGAGAGGCGAGGCGACCACCTCTGTCGGCGCCATCTTGTGTTAAGTGTTGCAGAACTATTTGTTGTTTGTATCCACTCTGGGCCTCTCGTTGGGAATGTCCCACTGCTTGGTGGGAGTCCGCTGTCTTCGGCTTCCACGCGACCTGCGTGATCAAGGAAGCCCATAATCCTCCTCAATCAAACAACTACAGCATTGGAACTCTGAGTGATCCGGTTTGTCCCCAAACAAAGTGTAGTAGATACAGTGGGGCAAAAAAGTATTTAGTCAGCCACCAATTGTGCAAGTTCTCCCACTTAAAAAGACGAGAGAGGCCTGTAATTTTCATCATAGGTACACTTCAACTATGACAGACAAAATGAGGAAAAAAAATCCAGAAAATCACATTGTAGGATTTTTAATGAATTTATTTGCAAATTATGGTGATACCTGACATGATGACTCCTTGCTGTCCCCAGTCCACCTGGCCATGCTGCTGCTCCAGTTTCAACTGTTCTGCCTGTGATTATTATTATTTGACCATGCTGGTCATTTATGAACATTTGAACATCTTGGCCATGTTCTGTTATAATCTCTACCCGGCACAGCCAGAAGAGGACTGGCCACCCCACATAGCCTGGTTCCTCTCTAGGTTTCTTCCTAGGTTTTGGCCTTTCTAGGGAGTTTTTCCTAGCCACCGTGCTTCTACACCTGCATTGCTTGCTGTTTGGGGTTTTAGGCTGGGTT